>NC_084592.1:42407854-42412683 GCF_033807715.1 Cololabis saira | reverse complement strand
GAAGGAAGGAAGGAAGGAAGGAAGGAAGGAAGGAAGGAAGGAAGGAAGGAAGGAAGGAAGGAAGGAAGGAAGGAAGGAAGGAAAGATGGAAGGAAGGGAGAAAAGAGGAAAGGAAGAAGGAAGGAGAGAGCAGGAGGAAGGAAGGAAGGAAGGAAGGAAGGAAGGAAGGAGAGAGCAGGAGGAAAGAAGGAAGGAAGGGAAAAAAAGAAGGAAGGAAGGAAGGAAGGAAGGAAGGAAGGAAGGAAGGAAGGAAGGAAGGAAGGAAGGAAGGAAGGAAGGAAGGAAGGAAGGAAGGAAGGAAGGAAGGAAGGAAGGAAGGGAAAAAAAAGAAGGAAGGAAGGAAGGAAGGAAGGAAGGAAGGAAGGAAGGAAGGAAGGGAGAAAGAGGAAGGGAAGAAGGAAGGAAGGGAAGGAGAAAACAAGGAAAGAAGGGAGAAAACAAGGAAGGGAGAAAAGAGGAAGGGAAGAAGAAGAAAGAAAGAAAAGAAAGAAAGAAAGAAAGAAAGAAAGAAAGAAAGAAAGAAAGAAAGAAAGAAAGAAAGAAAGAAAGAAAGAAAGAAAGAAAGAAAGAAAGAAAGAAAGAAAGAAAGAAAGAAAGAAAGAAAGAAAGAAAGAAAGAAAGAAGAAGAAAGAAAGAAAGAAAGGAAGGAAGGAAGGAAGGAAAGAGTAAGGTAAGATGGAAGGATAGGAGAATTAGGTCATTAACAAGGGTTAAGATATTTAATTTGCTGATTATTTTCGTCCGACAAGAATATTTAGGTTTTTTAAACACCTGACATGTTCCGGAGATCCTTTCGCCTTCAACAGTCACAGGATGGCGTGTGCGTCTTGTGACTGTAATAATTTTTCGGGGGTTTATGTTCTGGGCTTCTGGAAAGCACCTAGAGACAACTTCTGTTGTAATAGACGCTATATGAATAAAATTGAATTGAATTGGATTGACTCTGATGAAGGCGAAAGGGATCGCCGAAACATGTCAGGTATTTAAAAAAACCTAAATATTCTTGCTCGACGAAAAGAATCAGCAAATGAAATTGAAAAAATGGACAAAATGAACTTTATTAAATCAGACCTAAGATATGTTGACCCCCCAGTCCTGGTTTTCCTTGGCCTCTCGAACCCCAACGCCCTGCCCTCCACTTCCAACCCAAACACTGCACACACACTGACAAAATAAGACATAAGTATTTTAATGCTCCCATCACGTAACCACTAGATTTGACTTTTAACTCAAACTTTAGTGCAAATGTAGAAAGAATTCAAGCTCCAAGGTCATCAAACCATCATCTTAGCACTATCGTCCTAATTTGGGAGATGGAAGCTTAATTTGTTGTCCTTGTTGTCCATTTTGGAGAGCCATTAATCACACAGAGCTCTCTCTGTGCTGTTTCCTCCTGCTTCATTTTCAAGTAATGAAATGAAGAAGTTGAGGCTCTTTCCAAAACAACTCATCTCTAAAAGTCACTTTTAACAGCTCAGTGATGAAAGTAACATGCATATATTTGTGAATGTGCAAGGCAAGGGGAATTAACGAATGAGCTTTTGACCTGCATGACCTTTGAGGCAGCAGAAAAACAAACCTGTCCTCTCTGCTATGATCCTGAGCACTTAGATGCTTCACCGTGCATTAGACGAGCAGAAAGCTCGGATCCCCTGACGCAATTCTCCACTATACATCTACTGTACGTGTCATTACGACATATTCTTTTGAGTCATTATGGAATTAACATTTTGAATCTTAGAGCCAATATGCCTCAAACAAATCCTCAGCCTCTGCATCAAAATGATTATTTCTAAACAAACCATGTTTAATCGACCGCATGCCTCCACAGCTCTCTCCATCTGGAGAATGCTGTGTGACAGCCTCCCTTAAATTACTAATATAAATCTGCCACAGTGGGAGTTTAGCTGCCAGGGGCCCCTGTGGGGGTCCACGTCAAAGCAACCGGCTTTCAAAGCAAAGATCCATTCAGAGCAAAAGCCCGGCTAGATGCTTTGCTCTGAATCTTCCTTGCCACCTGATCACAATTCCAGTAAAATGTAGCAAATATCTAAGTGAGCGAGGGCTTGTGGGCATGCACACATTAGTAAGTATAGAGGGTATGCATTGACGTCACTTCCCCACGCCCCCTTACTCGCACTGAGTGGCAAAAACAGCTGCAACTAGTGGAGAAGACGGGATAACAGACGATTATCGGCTTAAATTAAAGGCAGTTGGACTTGACAGTGACCCGTACAGTTTCCCCAAGAACCAGTGGTCCATGGACATTAATATTTGGACACCCAATCCAGTTTCCTGATATTTATATGTACTTAATTTCTACGCTGGGGAAATACACGAAACAGCTTGAAGGCATACAAAAGTCTTGACGCTTGGTTCTACTTCAAGGCAGGATTTGTTGTAGAAATTAAAGTGATGAGGACACCGAACTTTATGATTTGGACCGTTTAACGTTAGCTACCCAAAAATCCAACATTACCTGATACAAAATGGGAACCGGCCTGGTGTCAGGGTTTGACAATTCCCCCAGTTTGTGTTTTCTGCTCTGCCCCGCCTGTTTTCCATCTGCCCTGATTGTCTGCACCTGTGTCTCGTTATCCCCTGTGTATATCTGGTCTTGTCTTTCCCTGCTCCCTGTCGGGGCCGTACTGTTTCCTTCCTCCATGTGTCCTGTCAGGTTTCTGTTTTTTTTGCGCTCGTGTTTTTGGTAATCCTGCTCTGCAGCGTTTTTGGTTCTTGGTTTTTTGCTAAATAAATCCTGTTTTTTGCAACTCCTGCCTCCTGCCTCCTGCTCTCCTGCGTTTGGGTCCTCAACAAACACCATTTGTGACACTTGGTGCCTGGAATCCAGTTGTTTCTGCGAATTGCAGCGATACATTTGTCTCTCTCTAAAGCAGTGTCTCCCAACCTGGGGTCCTCCCCCCCCTGGGGGGGCGCCAGAGATCTCTGGGGGGGCCCAAAACTTTGTCTGCTTTGAAATTATGCAGTTGTAAAAATTATATTTGCGAATGAGTCATTCATAAGACATTGTTAGGAATAATTTATGAATGTCTTGAATATCTTTTGCTTTTTATACACTGGTGACAAACACAGGAAATCATTTCATTCCTTATTATATCATTACTCACATTTAATCTACAGGTTGTTAAAGGAAAAATGTTGGTCTCATATTAAGAGACATTTTTCAGAAATATTTTTATGTCCTTTTATGTCCTATGTGCGTATTTTATACATTGGTGACATTGGAGAAAAACAAAGTCATATGTATACAGAGTAAACCAAAGAGAAATGTATCAAAAAAACATAATTAATGGTCATATTTTCAATTAAAGACTATTTTGGTGCTAGTATGTACGGGTCGGGGGGCCTGGCTGGTCTTAGACACAAGTAGGGGGGGTCCAAGGAAAAAAGGTTGGGAACCACTCTTAAAGCTTATTTTTCATCAGTCTGTAAAACGATAACTCCCATTTCTTGCTAAATCTATTAGTACAGTCGATCGCACAACAGCTCTTTGCCATTTTAGATGTTTTCCAGTTGCTCAAACTGAAAGTTTACGCTGCCACTCAGTCTTTCTGCCACTCAGTGGGCGAAACCCGCTGTGAAGTCCGCATCTGTGACGTCATGCGCATTCCCTCTATAAATAGGTACTAATAATGTTATAAGAAAGCAACAGTGAAGAAGAGCTGGCTTCTGTAAGTCGGTCCAGAGTGCAGTTCTGGGTTCGGCTCCTCCGTCTCTCCCTGAACGCGCGGAGCATCAAACATTAGCACCGAAGGCTCCCAAATCGCTGTGTGATCAGCTGGACTCTCTCAAAGTGTATTCTCCTTCCTTATCACCGTCTGCCATGGCAACACCACTTCTGCTGCATCCACTGTCTTATTGATAAACTTCACCAGAGGATAGCCTGGGCCCGCGGTGCGGCTGAATTCAATCAGTGTTAGGGGGGAAAACACACGTTATCCATCACTAACATAAATCCAGTACAGGAAAACTCTGCCAGCTATTCCTTCATACAAGCTGACCACTAACACAGAAGATGGTAAGTGACGGTCCCTCTGGTCACTGCAAAAAGCACTGGGCTTTTTCAAGAAGTGTTACCAAGTAAAGACATTATGATATAAACAAAAGATCATGCACATTCATAAATACATAGCAACAGTAATCAGAGAAAAGCAATGCAGTCAATTATTAGATTCACAGTGGCTGTCATAACTCCCCCTGAGTTAATTTGATTTCCTCTTGGGCTGTATATCAGTTCCCCAACTGTGCTTATAACAGACATGGTGTGCAGCCTGCACGCTGTAGCGGGCAATGTTGCTTAACCCTGTAGAGTACGATGGGCGGTGTGGACTAAAACATGTATCGCGATAATTTCTGGCATTTATCCCGATGACGATAAAAATGACGATTAAAGAAAATACCAATTCAACTCCACCTCATTCTTTCTTTCTTTCTTTCTTTCTTTCTTTCTTTCTTTCTTTCTTTCTTTCTTTCTTTCTTTCTTTCTTTCTTTCTTTCTTTCTTTCTTTCTTTCTTTCTTTCTTTCTTTCTTTCTTTCTTTCTTTCTTTCTTTCTTTCTTTCTTTCAGGATCATTTCCTTCCTTCCTTCCTTCCTTCCTTCCTTCCTTTCTTCCTTCCTTCTTTCCTCCTGCTCTCTCCTTCCTTCTTCCCTTCCTCGTTTCTCCCTTCCTTCCTCCTTTCCTTGTTTTCTCCCTTTCTTCTCCCCTTTTCTTCCTTCCTTCCTTCCTTCCTTCCTTCCTTCCTTTCTTCCTTCCTTCTTTCCTCCTGCTCTCTCCTTCCTTCTTCCCTTCCTCGTTTCTCCCTTCCTT
>NC_084592.1:42335354-42405354 GCF_033807715.1 Cololabis saira | reverse complement strand
CTGCCATTCCTGCGTCTGTTTCAGCACCACGGACAGCTCTCGTCATTCCCCGGTGACTGTTGCTGCTGCCGCGAGTCGCTCCACATCTGGATTAGCTCCACATCTGGCCCCCCCCAACATCACCAATGAGGGGACGAACCCCTTAATGAGAGGCCTTGTGATCCTAACAATTACCCCGAAAACCCAGCGTGGCACAGAGACGGTTTCTCTCACGACTATCAACACTACTGGCGTGAGTTGCGTCTCACATCCACATCTGGCACGTCGTTTCTGTCAGCACCAACAGATGTGGGTCATCTGGCAAATATCAAACACTAAAAAATAAATAAATAAATCTGAATGGCTTCTACTATGTAGAACGAAAGAGATTGTAAGAGAGAGAGACTTCACTACAGCATGGGTTCAGTTACAGCTCATGTTCCAGATGTGTCCAACATCCACTGACTAACACCGCCCCCCTCCACCCACCCACCCACACACACACACACACACACAATTTGCATGGCAGATGAGCAATCACAAGTTAGAAAAGACATCAGTAACTAAGCGTCAGGAACCGAACCAGCAGCCCAACCACTGCCATTCCTGCGTCTGTTTCAGCACCACGGACAGCTCTCGTCGTTCCCCAGTGACTGGTGCTGCTGGCGAGAGCCGCGAGTCGCTCCACATCTGGATCAGCTCCACATCTGTATCAGGTTCACATCTGGCCCCCCCAACATCACCAACGAGGGACGAACCCCTTAATGAGAGGCCTTGTGATCCTAAAAATTACACTGAAAACCCAGCGTGGCACGGTTTCTCTCACAGTTTCTCTCACGACTTTCAACGCTACTGGCGTTGAGTTGCGTCTCACATCCACATCTGGCACGTTGTTTCTGTAAGCGCAAACAGATGTGGGTCATCTGGCAAATATCAAACACTAGAATAAAAATAAATCTGAATGGCTTCTACTATGTAGAAGGAAAGAGTGTGTAAGAGAGAGAGACTTCACTTTGTAGTTAACGTAGTTAACGGACAATAACACGTGCAGTAATAACAATAACAAAATGTGCAATACCATATGTGCAATATCTGTCTGTCTACCTCACACACATGCTACCTTTGCACTGTTTTTTGTCTTTCGCACTACTTTATTTCCATTGCAGTGTAGTGTATATACTGTCTATATTCCGTAATGATATATATTTTTTACTTTTTCCTTTTTTTACCCCTCCCCTACATGTGTGTGTTAAGTGTACTGATGATGAACAATGTGAGTTTCCCCATTGAGGGAGAAATAAAGGATTATCTTATCTTATCTTATCTTCACTACAGCATGGGTTCAGTTAGAGCTCATGTTCCAGATGTGTCCAACACTGACTAACACCCCCCACACACACACACACACACGCGCGCGCGCGCTCGTACACACACACACCACTTGCATGGCAGATGAGCAATCACAAGTTAAAAATAAACATCAGTAACTAAGGGTCAAACTAAGGAACCGAACCAGCACCCTCGCGTTTCAGCACCACGGACAGCTCCCAGTTGCTTCTCACATCCACATCTGGCACGTCGATTCTGTCAGCACCAGCAGATGTGGGTCATGTGACAAATTTCAAACACTAAAAGATAAATAAATTAATAAATCTGAATGGCTTCTACTACTGTATGTAGAAGGAAAGAGTGTGCAAAGAGAGAGAGACTTCACTACAGCATGGGTTCAGTTACAGCTCATGTTCCAGATGTGTCCAACATCCACTGACTAACCACACACACACACACACACACACACACACACACACACACACACACACACACACACACACACACACACACACACACACACACACACACACACACACACACACATGACTTGCATGGCAGATGAGCAATCACAAGTTAGATAAAAAACATCAGTAACTAAGGGTCAGGAACGGAACCAGCACCCACCGCCACCCTCTTCCCCTCGCGCAGATTCCTGCGTCATGCGTCGGCACGCCCGCGCACGGGTCCCACCCAGCGGGCAGCCCTGTTCCTGGCTGTTCCTCCCCGCGGGGACGGATCGCCGTGAGACCCGCGCACCCGTCACAACCCGCGCGGATTCATCACGCAAACAGCCCGACTCTCCGGTCCGGGTTAAACGGCGTCACACGCCTCTTATCTGCGAGCGAGCTGCTGCAGGAGAAGCGTGTGCACGACTTTTGCCTATTCAGACCATGCACGGACGCTCACACGACCGTGCGTGGGTGTGCATGTGACACAAGCACAAAAAGGGGAGGGGGGGGGGATAAATAAATAATAAAAAGCATAAGTTTGTGTGCGTTTTTACTGTTAAACGGTCGCCTCCGTGCGTCCAGCTGCATGTATAAAAGCAGGACTGTGCATGTAATAAGCCTAACTGGTGGACTGCCTGCAGGGAGAGCTATTGCCCCCCCCGTACCACCCTCTGTCCGCTCACACCTTTATCTAAACCCTCTCCTGAGTGAGCCCCATGAGCCCCATGAGCCCCATCAGCCCGGCGGCCCGCTGGACGCACCGGCCGCACCGGCCGCTCTGGCCGCACTGCAGAATCGCTCCTCCGGAATCTCCATGATTGAGCAGAAAACACCACCAAACACAGACATTCAGTCCCAAAAAAAGAAGCTTAAAAAAAAAAAGAAAGACTTGCTTGCTCTCACATTGCGACACATATTTGTTTAATTATTTATCTGTTGCTTTCCTCACGGTAGTGCTGGATGATGAAGTTCCCCATCTCCCTCATCGGGGGCTTTTCTTGCCTTTTTAACTAATCAAGCACCTTTTGTCTGAGGGTTTTTTTTTTAACTGCTGCAAGTGTCCGAGAGAAACCCGGAGTCACATGGGGATCAAGTGCGTCGCTGCAATAAGTCGAATGGGGTTATTTTAAAGCAGGTCCGCAAACTTTATCAGATGGCGCATGGCTGGTGTGCGTTATTGCGCAAAAGCGCGGAGAGAGGAGAGCCGAGGAGAGGAGAAGGAGAAGGGAAACCGGCCTACTGTACCTTCAACCGGATTCAGACGCTGCGACGCCGGGTGTCAGTCAGCGCAGGGGGAATGTGGACATCACAACTCCGGCTCTGAGCAGGGGAAAACGTGTCCATGGAGCTGGCTCAGCCTGGGGATGGTCTGCGCTTCGGCTGCGGGGAGGTCACCCATTCAGCCGGCCGTCCGGTTTAAATCCAACACCAGAAAAAAGGAAAGGAAAAGGAAAGGAGACGCTGTTTCTGTCCTGTGGGGAGGAAAGAAGAAGAAGTGCGCCAAGCGCTTCCCTGCGCAGATGTGACTTTGTGCGCCTGGGAAATAAAAAAAAAAAAAAAAAAAAAAGACGGTTCTTCTCTTTTCTTATTACTACAGCCTGTAAAACATGATGTGACAGTTTGTGTGAAGCTGTCAAAAAAGGACAAGCTCCCCTCCGGAAAAATATCGCACTTTTTTTTTTAACGGAAAATGGTTGCTCGATCACTAATCGTCTCCTGGGTGCTGCTTGGCCATCCGAAACGCACTTGTCTGTGCGATCCCGCGGAGATGGAAGGGAGGGAGGAAATGTATGTATATAATCTATGCCAGATCCAATTGGGGGGGTTTTCCTTTCGCAGCTCCGCGGCGGAGTTGCGCCTCTCCCCGGTCCTAGTGCACCGCGCTCCCCGGTCCCTGCCGGCTCTGCTCAGTGCTGGCTCTGGCACAAGCCGATGCTGCACCTGCACTCCGTCATCCCCATCGACCAGACGCGGAAAATGGATGAGGAGGAGGAGGGGGGGAAAGAAATTCCAGCACACATATATATAAGTCAGCCCCAAAAGCGGAGAGGGGTGCGCGCACCGGCGGCTCCGCACTTGTTGGAAGAGGGAGAAGGTTGAAAATGGGGAAGAGAGCGGATGCATGAAGGGGTGGAGGGGGGTAAGAGGAAAGAGAGCGAGAGCGATGGAAAAAGAAAGAGAGGGAGAGGTATAAAGACTGAAAGCAATAGTTCCGCATAGTACTGGTGATGCCTCGGGTTTATGAGAGGAGAAATGCTCGAACTGACGCGGAATTCACCAGCGTTTTCAGCAAAAATCGACTGTGTTTGCAAATCAGTTTGATCAAATACGGCACAAGTACAAGTGCTGGGTTGTTGTGCATTTAAAATTACTTTAATGTTGAAATTGTAGACACAAACGGGGGGAGAGGAGGGGGGATCAGTGATTCTACCTCTCTTGTTCGGTCATGAGGGTTTTTTTTTATTTGATTTGATTTATTTTGTAACTGTAAAAAGCAACAATTCAATAGAAGATAAGAAAACAAAACAACAAAACAAAGAATTTCATACTTTAACACTTGATATCTTAATGTACATGTGCAAAAAGGAGTATAGTGTAAACTTATTTAATCCTACCCCCATTCACTAATCACTCACACATTGTACTCACACTGCTAAATAACAGTATTATTATTATTATTATTATTATTATTATTATTATTATTATTATTATTATTATTATTATTATTATTATTATTATTATTATATACTGTAATTATTACACATACCTATACATACATACACATAGTTGAATATTTCTATATATTTGTACACACATTCCCATATAAACATTTATATAAATGTACTTATTTACACTATACTGTCTACTTACACACACACACACACATATACCTATACATACGCATACACCCATACATACCTATATATATATATATATATATATATATATATATATATATATATATATATATATATATATAAACATACATACATACATACATACTGTACATACATATATACATACATATATATATATATATATATATATATATATATATATATATATATATATATATCCATCCATCTGCCCTGATTGTTCACACCTGTGTCTCGTTATCCCATGGTATATCTGGTCTTTTCCTGCTCCCTGTCGGTCCGTACTGTTTTCTCCCTCCATGTCTCCTCACCTAGTTTTTGGATTCCTGCTTTTTGTTCTGCTTTTGATCCTGCTCTGCAGCGTTTTTGGTTCTTGTTTTTGCTTAATAAATCTGCTTTTTGCGAACTCCTGCCTCCTGCTCTCCTGCGTTTGGGTCCTCAACAAAAACCACACCCGTGACATATATTTGATTTTAAACTGGTTAATGTTTGGAGATCGTTAGTTTGTAATTTATTTATTTATTTCAAAAACAGGGACAGTGCACAATAAAACATTAATCTTTTACAAGAGAATATGCATTGTGCCAGGTTGTAGCAACTTGCTATTTTCCACCTGTAGTCCCTGGGCAGGTTGATGGAATAGTACATAAAAATTAGTGTGGAAAAAGAAAAAATAAGAAAAAAGAGCAGAACAAAGCAAAGTAAAGAGGTGTTTTTTATCCTACAACCTCTGTGACCACAATGAAACACACACACAAACTATACTAATACACACACCAACATGTTCACTGTGCATGTCTCCAGGTAATCAATCATGGTAACCGATAGAAATAACCATGAACCGGAAAAAAAAATATAAGGCAATATCCGTTATATCCCCTTAATTTATGAGGGATGAGTTTGTAGTTGTCTCGTTAAACATAACTGATTATGGAAATCTACCCCGTCATTTATTAATGAGATCCGGGGACAAATAAAACGCTGTGTTTCTAAAAGTAGTCCGACTCCAAACAAACCAACATGCAGAAGACTGGACCTGAGCCGTGTGACATTGACTACGTTTCCATGCAGTCAATTTAAAACCCAAATATTGGCAATAACCCGAATTTGCGCGGCCATGTAAACACCAATAACCCCTTTGAATAACCGGAATTTGCTCATATTCGGGTTTTTAAAAACCCGAATATGACCCCTGGGTTACTCCTTTTAAAACCCGAATATTGGGTCATGTAAACGCCAAACGGAATATCCCCATCAAACGGAACAGGAATTTGTTTTCTGCACATGTTCTGTTCACAAGGAATCCTGGTCTTTTGAGTCCAGGAAGTTCTTATAAACACGGAGAAACACAAGACCAGGAGGAGACTAATCACTTCATAAATGTAATGAAGGAATTAACATTTTGGCATGTGTAGACGGTAAAAAGTACCGGGATAGCCAGATTTAAAAGAAGGTGAGCGAAAAGTTGCGCAAAGCAGCATTTGTTTTGAATTTGGATACAGGAAGGAGAAGCGGAAATGACGCTAATTGCGTCATCACGTTCTCCGTGCATCGCTGGTTTGATCCAGATATCCCGAATGATTAAATACCATGTAAACAGAGATAACCCTGTTTGCTCATGCATGTAAACGGAATATTCCGAATGTTTCAGTAACCGGAATATTAGCAATAACCCGAATTTTGACTGCATGTAAACGTAGTCACTGTTTTACTGGACCGGGGACGGCGTTGTGATCCTGGCTGTGACCTCAGCTTCATTTATACTAACTATTAACATCTGCTGCATCTTAAAGAAACACAGAAACAAAGATCCTTCTAATAGTAAATTAAGCTCCTCGAAAGATGGAGTTTTCATTTTTATTTAAATATGATCTGAAACATTAAAGATCAAAGTTTTGGAGCTGCTAGATCAGTAGGCTGCTTTTTCTTTAATACATCATGTTTCCAAGATCTATACTTTTAATGTTTCACACCAGATCTTCGTATCAAGAAATGTTTACTTTTTGATGACAGGATTTTTCAAGAAGTAAAGGATTGTAATACTTCTTGCACGGGTTTCCTTGTCAGAGCCTCCAGAGTCCAGGACTCAGAGCTTGTGATGAGATCTGATGGTCCATACATGAAGCGGTACTTTCATCCCTGCTAGATATCACCCGCTAAAATACAAAAGAGATTCAGACATTAAATGTTAAGCTTTCCCTCTTTATTACTAATCTATTTGATCTAATTCACCCCCAATGCCTCGCCCAGGTTGTTGACCATCGGACAAGTGGAGCAGTATCCTGTCGTCACCACATGAATTTGAGATATGACCTGTGTAGGCCTGTGTTGAAAAAATCGATTTTCCGATTCTAAATCGATTCTCATAATGTTTTGTTGAACACCAGAATAACTTGTGCCATGTTTTTGCCTTTAAATATGTTTAAAGGTATGAAAACATTAAGGTTTTCAGTTATAATTGCATAAATTGTCTATATTTCATTACTTTATAGACTGTCTTGGGGTTAAATTTGCATAAAATTCTGAAAAGCAAATTCTCAAAAATTAAAAACCGAAATAGACCGAAAATGGAAAAAAATAAAAATGGAATGTGCTCAAAAATAAGACTGATTTCATCCGTCTCTGTTTGCTGCCCTGGATTTTGGTGATAATTTTGCCACACGATGTTTCTGAAAGCAGTTCTATCAGCATTCTGGGAGCTGATTGGTCCTTACAGCATCATTAGCTGCAATACTTGCTGTTGAATCTCAATAGAATACCAGTATTAATATGTAGCATAACTACAGTCATATAATTCATGCAACAGCTGAAAAAACAGTTTTAATAACACTAACCCAAATCAATATCGGAATCGAATCGGATCAAATGAAATCCTGATAATCGATTCTGAATCTTAAGAATCGGAATCGAATCGATTCTTGACATTTGAATCGATCCCCAGCCCTGAACCTCTGCCCTTCGCTGCCTCTGCTAAGATATTTAGAAGCTTTTGTACAAACTTGCTTTGATTAAATATAGAAAATTCACAAAATTCAAGTCATTCCTGCCAAGTTGTTACAACAACAGAAAAACCAGTGTGTTTAAAAAAGGTGTTTCAATCACTAAAACAAGATCCTAAGTAAAATAATAAAACGATTGAAATAAATGAGAGAATAATAAACAAAAATAAGAACTACTATTAAAATGAAAATGAAAAAAAGTAGTTCCTACCTGTCACGCAGTGGTTGGATGAGGACCCAGATGCAGGAGAGCGAAAGGCAGGAATTCAGCAAAAAGGGTTTATTTTTAAAAAAACGCTGCAGAGCAGGTTTAACTAAAAACACTGGAGCAAAACCTGAAAACTTGGCAGGACACATGGAGGACGCAAACAGGACGGAACCACAAGGAGCAAGGGAAAGACAAGACCAGATATACACAAAGGGGTAACAAGACACAGGTGTGAACAATCAGGGCAGATGGAAGACAGGCGGGGCAGAACAGAAACACAAACTGGGGGAAATGTCAAACACTGACACAAAGTGCTTTACAGAATAAAACATACAGAAATACAACATACAATCATAAGACAGAGCAAAAAATAAATAGAATAAAAGATAAAGAGTAAAAAGTGTCACCACACTACTGGGTATTAAAAGCCATTCTACATAAATAGGTTTTAAGCCTGTAGTTAAAAAGGCCCAGGTCAGAGATAGAGCGTAAGTTGCAGGAGAGCTTGTTCCAGAGCCCGGGATAAATAGGGTGGGGCAAGGCTGTTGAGGGCTTTAAAAACAAACATTACAACTTTAAAATCAATTCTAAAATGGACAGGAAGCCAATGGAGTGAATAGAGGACCGGAGTCAAGTGCTCACGTCTTTTAGTGTTAGTTAAAAGACGGGCAGCTGCATTCTGCACAGTGTTCGGTGATCAAGTCATAATATGGTGGATTCCTTACTTTAGAGTGGTCTGCAGGCATGATGGGAAAGAAGAGAACTGTCTTGTGTAATCACAGTTGCCCAGGGCTCAGGAAAGTCGTCACAGACACATCTGCCTCCACAGTTTTCCCTTCACAGTGTGAGTGGGTACTTGACCGTCAATCCGCCCGCAGAAAACGTAGAAGCTGACTGAAACGACATAAATCCTCCTCTTCATTCTCCTTATGAAAACCTCGCTCACTGGCTCGCTCACTCACTCACTCACTCACTCACTCACTCACTCACTCACTCACTCACTCACTCACTCACTCACTCACTCACTCACTCACTCACTCACTCACTCACTCACTCACTCACTCACTCACTCACTCACTCACTCACTCACTCACTGCTGCATGAGTGATGAGTGATGCCAGAGGAGCTGCTGAGGGATCACATGACCCTCCCACACCGCTCTTCTCCTCCGTCGTCCGCCCTTCATCGCTGGATCTCGCTGCAGCAGCTTCCTGACAGGACGGTGGCAGCGACTCGTCACGTTCTTCCATCATTTCAAACAGCAACGGCTGAGAATTAAAGAGCAGCATCTTGATTTTACAAATGTACAAATTAGAAAGAAATAGTATTTGAACGCTGTCACTAGACATGGTCTAAATTGAAAATAAGGAAAAAATAAAGTACTAATGGAAAGATTAAGCCATGTATTTTTTATTTATTTTTTTGTGCCAGAATATCAGATTTCCCATGAACTGACCGTCATTTTCAAGTTTTTATTATTATTATTAATATTAATCGTATTATTATTACTAATAATTGTATTATTATTAATAATAATTGTATTATTATTATATTTGTATTATTATTTTCATTGTTATGATTTTTATATTTTGTATTATTATTATTATTATTATTATTATTATTATTATATATTTTTATGATTATAATATTATAATTAGAATAATTGTTATTATAATAATTTTATAATAATAATAATAACAATAATAATAATAATAATAATAATTTTACTATTATTATTGTTATTATTATTATTATAATTATTATTTTCATTATTATTTTCATTATTATGATTTTTATAATTTGTATTATTATTATTATATATTTTTTATGATTGTTAATATTATAATTATAATATTTTTCATAGTAATAATAATAATAATAATAATAATAATAATAATTATTATTATTATTATTATTATTATTATTATTATTATTATTTTATTTTTTATTTTATTTATTTATTTTTTATTATTAGTATGATTTCTATGCTGATCAGATGTAGGCTTGCCCTCCTCTTGGACGACTGGTTCAGTTTATCGCGTCTGAATTCAGTGAGTCCAGCAGCCGGAGTCGGCCACCGTGGAATATAAACGCTTGATTCAGGCATGACAGTTCTTTTATCTGTTTATTTTCCTTTCTTAAACACAAGACTAACATATTATTGCCTTGTAAATCTGACACGGTTATCCAAAACAGTGGATTTCCATTCAATAACTCACTGATATGAACATATCAGCAAACGGTATCTGCCGGGAAAACATTTGCTCATCCGTCCCTGAATCCCCCCACACCGTTACACGCATTCATGAGAACATTGAAATGATGCACATCCAAACTCTCTGCCGTAACCGTCACCATGACGTTGAAGGCCCTGATCCCGTATCCTGAACCTCAGATCCAAGTTTAGGCCTTAAATAAAATCTGATGATGCTGGTTCTCGTTGGAATAGCTGCAGAAGTTGATGCAAACCCACTCAAATCCACATTTACACACAACAGACTTCTCATTCACGGAGCATCTATAACGGCCGCTCTGAACGGCTCTCCTGCAGCAAGTAACAGCAGCTAAGAACGCGGTAGGTGTTTTACCAGTACCGGAAACATCTTAATCTGGGAAATACTGCAATACTTTGCACAAATTATATTCATGCACGTTGCATTAGTTTAACTGCATCACCTCCCTTAGCTTGGTCCGTGCTGCTTATGTTATTTATATTTTCTTGAAGGGCATCCCATTTTCATTTGGCATCCTTTGCTATTCTTTTTCACAAATGTGTGCACTTCTTCTTCTTCTTCTTGGATCACACTTTCTCTACTCTGACCTGCTGAAACTGAATCTCATGGTAAATATGAAACTATAAATACACGCTTGATTGCTACCAGTCAAGATACTAGTAGAATCAAATCGGTTTGATCAGTTATGAAAGAAACTAGAACATTTCAGGAAATTTTGATATGGGCATGCCCTACTCCCCATTCGTCAGCTCTTGCGCTTTGGTTTGGAGCTGTAGTGGTTGTGTTTAAGGTTGTAGTGTTTGTGTTCGGGGTGGTTCTATGTCAGTTTGAGGTGTTTATGGTTGTATTGCATTAATTCCTGTGCTCCCCGCAGGGGGTGTAGTTTAGGGTTGTTAATAAACCACACCCTCTGCTTCGGGGTTGTGTGGTTTAGGGTGATTAATAATGGCCAAGAAGTAGTTTAGGGTTGTTAATAAACCATTAAAGGTTGTTAATAAACATTTGGGGATGGGGCCATTTGGAATGAATTTTGACATAAAATTTCCTTAAATCACAGCTTCATGAAATTTGAATATGTTGAAGTCCACAGCGTGCCGAGTCGGGGAACATTTGTACGATTTATCTACGATAACCTGTTGCGTAGCAACAATCGTCCAAATATAATTTTTTTTTTTATTGAAAGTTAAATATTGCAAAAACTGTAATAATTGGCATAATGAGGTTGTACAGTCCTTTAGTGCCATTCAGGCCGAGTGTTTCAAAATTTGAACGATGTCTCTACGAAGTATGGCAAAGTAAAAAGGTACGGAATTTTTGCCCTTTTTTTTTGCTTGCTAGCTGCTAGCATTGCCACGGTAACACTTTTGACTGAGAAAAGTAATGCCCATCGAGGCACGATGGAGACACATCTAACGATGAATGCCATGCAAAGGGTAAACATTGCCGTTTGGGCAGCATTAAAGGACGAAAAAAGCGTGTGGAATAAGAAGAAGAAAAGGGAAACCTTTTCTGTATATTATATTGCCTTCATTTTCATGTTTTTCCTTGTTTTTTCGGGCGTGTTTTATTTTTTGGGGATTTTTTTTTTCCATATCAGAGCGGGGTCATGCTGTACACCCGCGACTGTGCAGGGGGATTTTTGCGACTTTAGCTTCTTAGACAAAATGCTAGCAACATTGCCCTTTGGGCCATTTTGGATGATTGCATATGGTCATGCCACTACTTGGCATGCCCATAATTAAAGCTTTGAACATTGATTGGAGACATCAATAATCATTTTGGATCCTAGAAAAACTAAATATTGAAAATGGCCATGTGCACATACACAGAGTTGTTGTTTGATGAGCAAAATGATTCTGACTGGAGAAGAGGTCAAGCTGCCGAACCCCCCTGAGAACACCCAGTCTCCTTCGCTGGACGTCTTTTGTATCACATTTTATAATATTTATTCTCTAAAATGTCCTAGAACCCAGAGTTTTGTGTCTCATCGGTGCTTAATAAATGAAGATGAATCGACTGGAATGTTTGCAGTCAGGAAAATAAGAAGTTAAATAGAAGTTTCTCAGAAAACCAAATGAAAGGCCGTCCCTGAACTAAAAGGAAGTGAATCAATGACCCTCTTCTGACGGTGTTGGTTTCCAGTTACATAATTCCTTAAAGTTCAGACAAAGTTATTCTCTACAACTTCCCCTTCATCTTCCTCATCGTCGGTGCGCCAGACTATTCTTTTGATGAATATGAACGTGACGACGTAACACAGTTGCCTGCTCCACTTCTTGCATAGTGACTCGCACGTTAAGAGAAGGATCAGATTCTTATTTATGCATCTGACCAACCGTTTGACCGGGAAAAGTATTTTTGGAGGCAGGGCGTAATAAAATACGGAAGGCCGTAAACTTGTAGTTCTGGAGACCGGTCTTGGTCTCAATCTCGGGTCTCTGGGTCTCTCCAGGTCTTGACTCGTGTAACTGAGAGTCCGTTGCACCAAGGTGACAGAATCTGGTGTTCAGCAGTTCTTCCTCTTGTTAATGTACAGTTTTGTAAACTATTAGCATTTTGCATTTGATTTAATGTTTTGGTGAATCTGCATGTGTCTGTATTTAATTACAGTTTTGTGTTTATATGAACAGCACAGGAAACTTTGAATGAAACATCATCTCATGAAATCGCTTGGCCGCCATGTGTTTACCTGCTGTTGGTTTTACACGTCTCTCAAGCCGACCGGGGCATCAATCCTCCAAATCCTCTCCCATCATCTGGTCTCATGTGGATGGAGGTGCCGTAAAGATCTAGTGCAGGGGTCGGCAACCCAAAATGTTTAAAGAGCCATATTGGACCAAAAACACAAAAAACAAATATGTCTGGAGCCGCAAAAAATGAAGTCTTGTATAAGCCTTAGAATGAAGGCAAATGGCGAAAGGCAATATTTCAAGAAAAAAGTCGAAATGTCGCGGAAATAGTCAAAATTTCGAGAAAAAAGTCGAAATCTTGAGAAAAAAGTCGAAATGTCGAGAAAAAAGTCGAAATGTCGAGATTAATGTTGAAGTACAATCTCGAGAAAAAAGTCGAAATGTCGCGGAAATAGTCAAAATTTCGAAAAAAAAGTCGAAATCTTGAGAAAAAAGTCGAAATGTTGAGAAATAAGTCAAAATTTCAAGAAAAAAGTCGAAATGTTGAGAAAAAAGTCGAAATGTCGAGGAAATAGTCAAAATTTCGAGAAAAAAGTTGAAATGTCGAGAAAAAAGTCGAAATGTTGAGAAAAAAGTCGAAATGACAAGAAAAAAGTCGAAATGTTGAGAAAAAAGTCGAAGTATCGAGATATAAAAGTCGAAATGTCGAGATTAAAAAGGAAAAGAAAAAGGAAGAAAAAAGAGAAAAAAAGGAAAAAAAGAATAAAAAAAGAAAAAAGAAGAGAAAAAAAGGAAAAAAAAAGAAAAAAAAAATGAAAAAAAGGAAAAAAAAGGTTAAACATTTTTGAAAAAGCTCCAGAAGCCAAGGACTAGGGCGGCGCTAAAGAGCCGCATGCGGCTCTAGAGCCGCGGGTTGCCGACCCCTGATCTAGTGAGATCTAGTGAATGTGAAGACAACAACGTTTTGACTGCTCATTCCTTCGGAATCAGTCGGTGTCATTCTCAACGGGACGGGAATGCTTCGGCCCGAGCTAAAACTGAACACTTTCCCATTCAAAGTTCACAACACACAACCAGCAGATGTGCTGACTGATACACACCTTCATGAAATCTGCACGTTTTAGGTATTCCAAACAAACGGCGAGTGGTTGCCATGGCAACCTTCTTGTCATGGTAGGAATGAAGCCAGTTCCCCACATTCATCTGGCGTCCACATCTGCGCCAGCAGAGGAAAACAAAACTGTGGATTCATTAAAAATTAAACCCTGTGGATGTCCTCGTCACCTCCCATGGCAACGAGCTGTCTCCATCAAAATAGCATCTTTGAAGCAGACGTTTAGCTGAACTGTCTGATGTTTTATCCTTATCAAAGCTAAGCGCTTTTCAGATCTCACCCCCCGCTGCGACATACGTTTTCATAAAACACCAATCGTGACATTCTACAGAGATTTAGTGCCATGGGACCTTAAGTCTGGACCAGTTCTGTGTAGTTTGGGTGTTTGGACTCATGTTTTGTGTTTAGCTTGTTTTCTAGCGTCCCTTCGTCTGTTGGGCGGCTATGTTTTGATTGTCAACACCTGTAGCTCATCAGCTCATCTGTGAGTGTGTTTATTCACTCACCAACCACTTCATCAGGTCCACCTGGTATAGTTATTGATGGGGTGCTCCTGGTGTACTTACTGACGGGTCGTGGGGGGGGGTTTCCTGAAACCCTGGGTCCTCACCCCCTTCTTAAACCTGCCGAGCCCAGAAGCCGTGAGCTTTAAGGGGGCCCACAATTATGTATGTGCCATTGTGGAACGACCCATCAGCCTCCTGAAGAACCAGCGGAGGTGTTTAGATGTCTCAGGGCTGCTGTGACCCCTATGGGCCAATCAGATAAAGGGGGGGTGCGCTTTTTGGTGTCTACCGTCGCTACAATAACGCTTTTGACTGAAAAAAAGTAATTGCCAGTAATTGTCGCAGGATCGAGACGCACATTTTTATGTATAACACACCTGGGTGCACGTTACGGTTCGGGTGAAGAAGCGACCGAAGAAAATGGCATAAATTGCGCCAAAATTACACGATTACTTCAAAATGGCTGACTTCCTGTTCTGTTTCAGCCATAGCGCCAAGAGACTTTTCTTTAAGTTGCGACATGATACAGGTGTGTACCTATTTTCGTGCATGTACGTCAAACCGTATTGTGGGGCTTGAGGCACGACGTTTTCTAGGGGGCGCTGTTGCAAACCATGAAATATCCAATTTTTCGCCAGGCCTGGCTTGCGTGCAAAATTTGGTGACTTTTGGGGCATGTTTAGGGGGGCAAAAAGGCCCTCATTTCTTCGGAAAAATAAAAACGAGAAAAACAATTCTTACAGATACAATAGGGCCTTCGCACTGTAGTGCTCGGGCCCTAAAAAAGCAGGATGAAAGAGACTAAAAATAAAAGTTATCAAATGTAAATGGTGTAGGCTGCATGGGAATGATCTGCAGGACTCACCTTTTTTCATACAAAGACTGGTGCAGGACCGGATCTTCTGTTCAAAGGAATGTGGTTAACAGTAGAGCAACAATGGACACTGAGAGAGGGGAGACGAATCTCACCGGCACATTACATAAACATGATTAAAGCAAAAAGTGTTTTTTTCTTTTTATTAAAAGGTGTTTCATGTCAACACTCGTGTCCTTGAAACATTCAGCTGTCACAGGAACTCAAATATCAGCTCTGTGCCAAGTCTGACTCCCGTCCCCGAGTGTCAGACTTTGTAAATAGTGTGGTGTCGGTTCAGGTGCTGCAGCTCGGCTTCGTGGTGCCGTGGCGTGTTCTTTGTTTCCAGATTGATGTTAAGGAGGTTGTTGATCTTCCTAAATGCTTTTATGTGAAGCGTTGCAATGATTTTTATGTCCTCAATTCTCCAGGTATTATTTCCCATGTGGAGACACGATGCAAGAAATAAATAGATATAATTAATCATCCCAAACCAGATACAATATTGGTGGTCACAAATCATTTATTTTCCTTTGAATCAAAGGCCTGAGCGTTCATGCTAGTCTTTGTACAGGCTTCTCGGAAGCACATGCACAGTTTAAGTGATACTAAGGCTTGATTTTTGCACATCCGTCTTCATTTTCAGTTACTTTTGATAGAACTGGTTCTGACAGGACTAAAGTTATCGATGTGAAACATGAAAGTACAAGACAGTGAAGGGTGCAGTGTGTGTAGTTTGGTGATTGCTGTGATGTTCGTGTGATGTGACTCAGAGGTGAACAAAGACAAGCAGACATAAATAGAAAAGGATTAATATTTGTGTTTTCAGTAAATACTCATTTGTGGCTGTTATAAGTTATACTTTAAGAATCTCTTGAGGAATTTCTTGAACTCGCTGAGAACGAGCTGTTCTTTTCTAATTCACCAGGAAAAACACTTTTGAGGAAAACTGAAATCCAAAACCACACACACTACACACATACACCGTTTTTGTTTTGTTTTCTTGGTAAACGTAAAACATCCCCATGTTCTCACTCACAACAAAAGGAGTGCATCAGGGACACTGTATGGTCCAGTATCTTACACTTGATATGTGTATTTGGGGAGTGATGGATGGAACTACTGATGCTGTCACTTCACTAATCCCCCGCAGAGCTTTCCAAATATTCAGTTTCCTCTGAATCAAAATTAAAGCTGTAGTTTTTTTTCAATGATGAAGCTTCTTTCTCTACTATGAAACCATTCTTCTTTTGTGTATTTCTTGTTGAACTTCCTTTGTTCACCTCAGTCCTGATTGTTCATGCTGGTGTCTCATCACTAGAGCTGGGTATCTATTCAGATTTCCAAAATCAATTTGATTCGATTCTCAGAAAACTAATGCTGTAAATTGTAGAAACTAACTTGGTACTTTATCAAAAATATGAATGTTTACATTAAGACTTGAGCCCAAAGCAGTTAAGGTTAGGGTTAGGGTTAGGGGTGTCCAGTTAAGGTTAGGGTTAGGGTTGTCCAGTTAAGGTTAGGGTTAGGGTTGTCCAGTTAAGGTTAGGGTTAGGGTTGTCCAGTTAAGGTTAGGGTTAGGGCTAGGGTTGTCCAGTTAAGGTTAGGGTTAGGGTTGTCCAGTTAAGGTTAGGGTTAGGGTTGTCCAGTTAAGGTTAGGGTTAGGGTTGTCCAGTTAAGGTTAGGGTTAGGGTTGTCCAGTTAGGGTTAGGGTTAGGGTTGTCCAGTTAAGGATAGGGTTAGGGCTGTCCAGTTAAGGTTAGGGTTAGGGTTGTCCAGTTGAGGTTAGGGTTAGGGTTGTCCAGTTAAGGTTAGGGTTAGGGTTGTCCAGTTAAGGTTAGGGTTAGGGTTGTCCAGTTAAGGTTAGGGTTAGGGCTGTCCAGTTAGGGTTAGGGTTAGGGTTGTCCAGTTGAGGTTAGGGTTAGGGTTAGGGTTGTCCAGTTAAGGTTAGGGTTAGGGTTGTCCAGTTAAGGTTAGGGTTAGGGCTGTCCAGTGAAGGTTAGGGTTGTCCAGTTCATTGCTGGCTTTGTGTTTTTTAATCCAAAATGCATCTAAACATCTACTTTCAACTTTGTTGCCTTCAGTTCTCCCGCCATGATGTCGAACAACGCTCTTTACCTGGTCACGAGATCTCGTGAGATCGCTGGTCACGCGAGACTACCTGGCTTTAAACTGCAGGCTGCATTACACACGGTAGAAAATACATTTATGATCGATTTGAGGACTTTATGAATCGATATCAGATCATTCCAAAGGAAAATCGATTCAAATCGATTAATCGATTTTTTTAACCCAGCTCTACTCATCACCCACCAAGAGTAGTTGTACCTTTCCTCTGCCAGTTTGCCTTATGTTTCCCTGTGTTTTGTCTCTACTACACTTCATTTATTTATTTGTTTATTTATTTTTGTCCATCACACTTTAGCTTCTGAAGAAATACTACTGTTATAACCCGTTGTCTGGGACCAGGGGTCCAGTTTCACCAAGCAATGTTACTTAATGTTACTTAACCCCCGAGCAAAGGGGTTCAGGTGAGTTACTTTCCATCTCTGAAACTGAAACAAATTCAACTTTATCAGATAACTGATCAAATAACACACATTTTGAAGATGTCTGAATGATGATATGTCGCGTATTCATCAGGGAAGTCTATGGAGGATCAAAATAGATGGTTTAATGTGTTTTTTTCTGTTTTGTTTTTTGGTGCCATCTTTCATAATCTTCCTTCAGTGCACTCCTAATATCACCCATAGTTTGTCCATACATCACACAAAGATCCCTGGTTAAATTAGTAGCCTATACCGTAAAACACCAAATAAAGGCGTTTATTTGCTTAAATTGCGCAAATCAACAGGCGTTTATGAATTGTGTCTCCATTCAACCCAAATCTTATTGTGCGTCTTCGATCCAGCCAGCCAGCGCTAGCCGCGAACGGCTTCTTGTTGTCAACTATGATCTGATACATCTCTTTTCCCATCACTCGTATAATCACCGTTGGTGTCTGGTGTACTCGTGAAGTATTCAAGCTAAGAGAAAAGAGAGAGGCAAAAAAAGGAGGGGAAAAGAGGTGATCGAAGAGCTAGAGGATACAAGTTCACCGCTTTCCCCTCCTTTAGTTTTTGCTTCTCTCTTTGATGCACAAGCTGCTCAACTTCATAACACGTGTGTGAGGTCACTCTGAAATTAACCCCTGTACTGTCTTCGGGTCAAAATGACCTAATTCTCCTTCTCTCCTCCTGCTCTCTCCTTCCTTCTTCCCTTCCTCTTTTCTCCCTTCCTTCCTTCTTTCCTTGTTTTCTCCCTTCCTTCTCCCTTCCTTCCTTCCTTCCTTCCTTCCTTCCTTCCTTCCTTCCTTCCTCCTGCTCTCTCCTTCCTTCTTCCCTTCCTCCTTTACTCCCTTCCTTCTTTACTCTTTTTCCTTCTTTATTTCCTCCCTTCCTTCCTACTTTTCTCCCCTCGTACATTCTTTCCTTGTTTTCTCCTTTCCTTCCTTCCTTCTTTTTGCCCTTCCTTCCTTCCTTCCTTCCTCCCTTCCTTATTTTTTCCATTCCTTCCTTCTTTTTTCCCTTCCTTCCTTCTTTCCTCCATTCTTTCCTTCCTTCCTTCTGTCCTCCCTTCCTTCCTTCCTTCTTTTTTCCCTTCCTTCCTTCTTTTCTCCATTCCTTCCTTCTTTCCTTCCTTCTTTTCTCCCTTCCTTCCTTCTTTTTTCCCTTCCTTCCTTCTTTTTTCCCTTCCTTCCTTCTTTTCTCCATTCCTTCCTTCCTTCTTTCCTCTATTCTTTCCTTCCTTCCTTCTTTTCTCCCTTCCTTCCTTCTTTTCTCCCTTCCTTCCTTCTTTTTTCCCTTCCTTCCTTCCTTCCTTCCTTCCTTCCTTCCTTCCTTCCTTCCTTCCTTCCTTCCTTCTTTCCTTCCTTCTTTTCTCCCTTCCTTCCTTCTTTTTTCCCTTCCTTCCTTCTTTTTTCCATTCCTTCCTTCCTTCTTTCCTCTATTCTTTCCTTCCTTCCTTCTTTTCTCCATTCCTTCCTTCTTTTCTCCCTTCCTTCCTTCTTTTTTCCCTTCCTTCCTTCCTTCCTTCCTTCCTTCCTTCCTTCCTTCCTTCCTTCCTTCCTTCCTTCCTTCCTTCCTTCCTTCCTTCCTTCCTTCCTTCCTTCCTTCCTTCCTTCCTTCCTTCCTTCCTTCCTTCCTTCCTTCCTTCCTTCCTTGACCCGAAGACAGCACAAGGGTTAAATAAATAGTCACACACTTTTCAATTCATTTAAGGTTTGCGTTTAGGCTATATTTTGCATACGGTAGGATATTTATATTTTTTTGGCCACCAGAAAAACAATGTTTGACCCGGCCTTCATTTGGGAAGGGCATTTCATATAACGAATATTTTGCTGCACCAGGGAGTCTAGACTAAGATTATTGCAAAGTTTAATGCCTGGAGCTGCTCCTGCTGGGTGGCAGCTGGCTCCACAAGGCTGACAGCTATATGAGAAGCTGCTCAAACTCCGGGAACCCAAACTACATTTAAATTAATGTGCAATACATGAAATGGAAAAGGAAATACATGTAAAGGACATTTACCTCTAAAGAAGACAGGCGTGTTGGCATTACCTCAGAAAGGACGATACCTTTGACACAAGTGCAGTGTCTGAGGCCACCAGTATATTCAAGGTTCCTTAACAATCTTCTTGCCAACAAAGTCCTTTTTGGAACAGTTGTCTCATCCCTTTACCTCCCCGTGCCTCTAGTGTTCATTAACATAGAAATTGACGAGCCATAATTGATGCTCTAAAGCTAAGTTCACACCGCAAGGTCAGCCAAGAGTCGGTAATTAAAGCAGTCCTCAAAGTGTTGGTTGTGCGGGCGCGGACCCATCCGCACAGAACTGAAAATGGAAATAAAATACAACTCATTCCAGCAGATGCCTGCGGGATATCAGCAGTCAGCGTGTAAAACAATTACAGATTATTACGCAGGGCACATGGGGTTGAATGCGGACTGCGTCTCCTTGCCTCTAAATGCTTCGCTCTCTCCTCTGAGAAGTTCTATTTCAGGGTGTAAAGACGAGGAGGACTGAGAGCAACGGGAAGCACATGGCCCTGAGACCCAGCCAGAACGAGGTCTGCGTACAGATGTGACACTCAGACATGCTCATTTGCAGATCATTTCAAGCCTAATTTGGGCCAAATAGCGGAAAAAAGAGACTACAGCTGCACCCTCTGCTAACTTTTCCCTTCTGCTAGCCGTTCCTCCATCTGCTTTTGTCACATTCGACGGCAGTATTAGACCACGTGTGAACGGTTCACAGGACAAATGGATGCTATTAAATACAGTATGATTTAAGTAACGTGTTGAGCTCGCCGCAATCAAGGCTCCTGTTGCAGAGGATAGAAGCTGGCAACTTAACTACTTTACATCTTTAAATCTCTGTCACGAGAGACAGGAGTTGATGTCCAAATTAGCTTGCAACCTGAGACCATACAGCTTCATTAGGTGGGTTTTAAGCCCGGAGGCTGTTACCTGCCCGACTCTCCCGCTGAAATACACCGCTGTTATATCCATTTAATCCACCCTGACCCTTTGCCTGCAGACTGGGGGGAACATGACAGCTGAATTATTTAGCTGTGATAAGGAAATGATGCAGAGCAAACACAATTTTTCTAATATAATACTGGACCTTTTTATCATTCCTCTCATTTGGTATAGACCAAACATGCATCTTTTGCAGCTTATCTGGGGGTTGGCTGGTGGGGGGGGGGGGGGGGGGGGGGGGGGCGTAGCTCAAGCATTAAAAGGAACCCTGGTTATTAAGACTTGTAGTCCCTAATTAGCCACAATTGTTCTCTTATACTAAAATATGTTGTTAGAAACACATAAAATAATCTAATTGCTTTAAAAATCTACAATGTTTATCACACATTTTGACCTGCGGGAGGCGCCATGTTTTACCTGCGCAATGCATTCTGGGGGCGATGACGTAGAGCGGTGGCTCTGGGAAGGTAAGCCGCGTTAGTTTAACTGGGACAGGTATCTAAAACATAGATGAGCAGCACTCTCCCGGCCATTGAGGCTGACGAGGGAGCCCATAAGACGTCTCAGTTCAAGCAAACTGGATCAAAGTTCTGTGATGCACGGGAGATCTGCAAAAATTATCAATGTCGTGCGCATCTTACCAGTGCATTAGGATACGGCGTAGACGGCGTAGCCTACGCTGCCTACGGCGTAGGGTACGGCGTAGACGGCGGTGGGCAGGACGCACGTTTGGGTGGGCATAGCCCACCCCTCTCCCCCCTTAAAACCGGCTTCGGTGCTGGGTGATGACAGACCAGAGGCTGAGGGGACTGGCCCGGGACTTTGACGAAACGGGAGGCGCAGACTTCGTGTCAAATAGGCAAGAACATCTTTATTTAATTTAATGACGCCAGATCTGGCTGGGATTTTTATTGTAGCATCGGCTATCTGCTAGTTGAAACGTGTGGTCGGTTAGTCTGTCTGAGTTTTATGGTGTTTTTATAGTTCATGCTTTATGGTGGGGCACTTTTTTTTTTTTTACTTTTTTGTAGGTGCGCCGTCACCTTAATGTTTAGCTGTGTTTTGATCTGTGTTTCTGTTGCGCCGTCACCTGTTTAGCTGTGTTTTGATCTGTTTCTGGGTGTCAAAACAGTGTACGGGGGCTAGCAGGAGCCACCGTCTGACGTCACTACCCTGAATGTAAACAACAATGGCGACCTACGAGTTAAATTATATTTTCAAATTTTATAAAAACGAAGACATCAACAAGGTTTTTTATATCACATTGTTATAATTGATACCAACATTTATCTTTTAAGACCTACATGTCTTAATAGCCAGGGTTCCTTTTAAAGCCTTAACTTTATTCTCCCTGACCACTTCATCCAGTTCACCAGGTGGTCGCCAGGGTCTCCCCAGGGTCTCCTCCCAGTTTCACTTACCTGGAAGTAGTGTTGTTGTTGTAAGCCTGTTTCAATTTTACTTTTAGTTTAGTCTTTGGGTCCAGCTATCACTTTAGTTTTTATTAGTTTTAGTCACTGTCATGGCAGAACTAAACACCCAAATGCACGACCGGAGACCAGTTCAAATAAATAAATCTTTTAATGAAAAGTATCAACAAAATTCACTCCACAGAGGAAAATTCTCAAACTGCAAAAAACACAAAGAAATGCAAAACCTGGCTTTAACAAATTGCCTGACATGGAGCCTTGAACACTTGACGTAGCAGACAAGACGAACTGGCAACAAGACAAGGGGAGACCCAGACTATTTATACATGAGGTAGGGGAACACAGGTGGAGCCAATCAGGGGCGGGGTTGGCAATCACAGTGGAGGGAAAATCACACAAAGGGGGAAGTCAGGATCTGAAAAGAGAGGGAGAAGGTGAGTATCAAAATAAAACAGGAAGCCACGAGACAACATAGACACAAGACAAAACTAAACACAACTTAATGTTTCTTGGACATGACAGTCACGTTCATTCTCCTTTTAGTCGTGTCAAGTTTCAGTCGACTAAAAGTCTGAGCATTTTAGTCAGAATTTTACAGGACCATTTTAGTCTCGTTTTAGTCAAAGATTGTATTTAGCCAAACACATTTTACAATTCAAACAAGGTTATCTTATTATTATATTATTGTTACCTTATAAACTCAAGAATACATTCATTCCAGATACAGAAGACTCTAATTTGAGTTTACAACATATTTATTTTTTCCTATGATTTTGTGGCCGCGACTGTGAGTGAGGATTAACGTCACCAGCAGAACTAAACCAGAGGAAACTACTGAAAACATGGACATTAAGGATCTTTGCTAGAACATTTCGTCTCGTTTTGGAAAACGAAAATGAAGACACATTTTAGCAGAGTTTTTATTTTGTAATCTACATTTTAGTCTTGTTTTTATTTGTCTACAATATTGCATTATATATTTAATTATCATTATCGTCACATGACCAGCATTTTCGTTTCATCTCGTCTCGTTTTCTTCAGGTCATAAAGGTTCGTTGACGACGATATTTAGTCATAATTTTCGTTGACGAAAGCAACTTTACCTGGAAGACCTCACCAGGGAGGCATCATAACCAGACGCCACCTCCTGCTCCAGATCGAGAAAAGTTGTCTAAAACGCAACTCTATGATCATCATTACATTTTTGTTATGATTTTAGTTAGTTGAGTTTCTGTGTGGTTTCAGTATTTAACCCTTGTGCTGTCTTTGGGTCAAGGAAGGATGAAGGGAAGAAGGGAGGAAAGAAGGAAGGAAGAAAAGAAGGAAGGAAGGAAGGAAGGAAGGGAGAAAGAAAAGAAGGAAGGAAGGAAAGAAAAGAAGGAAGGAAGGGAGAAAAGAAGGAAGGAAGGAAGGAAAGAAAAGAAGGAAGGAAGGAAAGAAAAGAAGGAAGGAAGGGAGAAAGAAACGAAGGAAGAAAGGGAGAAAAGAAGGAAGGAAGGCAGAAAAGAAGGAAGGACGGGAGAAAAGAAGGAAGGCAGGGATAAAAGAATGAAGGAAGGAAAGGAGAAAGCAAGGACAGAATATACAAGGGAAGAAAAGAAGGAAGGAAGGGAGGAAAGAGAAAGGGAGAAGGAGGAAAGAAGGACAGGAGAATTAGGTCATTTTGACCCAAAGACAGTACAAGGGTTAATATCACGCTTAGACGTCTGTTACTCGGATCATCGATTGCGTCATTCTGCCGGATCATTTTTTTCCTTTAGATTTCTGTTGATTTCATTAATTGTATTTATACAGCTTTCCATCCATCCATCCATCCATCCATCATCCGCCGCTTATCCGTTCGGTCGCGGGGGCAGCAGTCTCAACAGAAATGCCCAGACTTCCTTCACCCCAGACACTTCCTCCATCTCTTCCTCCAGCTCTTCCTCCAGCTCTTCTGAGGGGAGTCCGAGGCGTTCCCAGGCCAGCCGAGAGACATAGTCTCTCCAGCGTGTCCTGGGTCTTCCATTTGGGTCTTCCATTTGCAGCATTTGTTTTGAATTTGGATACAGGAAGAACAAGCGGAAATGACGTAATTGCGTCATCACGTTCTCCATGTGTCGCTGGTTTGATCGAGATATCCCGAATGTTAACTCTGTTTGCTCACGCATGTACACAGAATATTCCGAATGTTTCAGTAACCGGAATATTAGCAATAACCTGAATTTTGACTGCATGTAAACATAGTCATTGTTTCTTAAAGAGAGTACTGTGTTTGTCTCGTTCCTGTGTCATCGTTTGATCAGTCCTGGGCTCCATAGTCGATCCTAGAACTTCTGTTTTCTGGTCATTGAGATTAAATATCATTTCCCTTTATTATTCTTTTCCTTTTAAAAGGGTTACACTTGCAAGACGAGATACGGAGCATTACGATAATTACGCTTGTTTGAAAAACTGTATTCTGACGGAGAATAATGTAGGAGGTGAAAGAGCAGCATTGTGGGTCAGTGGACACTGAGAGAGTGTATGGCAGGATGCTAACGGAGGAGCCGTCGTATTGTACAATTTGTATGAGGAAGTTCCTTTCAGAACACATCATTGTTTTGTTTGATTCATTGAACTGGTTTCAACCCAAATCTAGATGGCAATTTCACTGGCTTTTTAAATGTGTTTATTTTCACTGTCCTCCATATTTAAAAGAACTCATGATTCTATATAACTCTCCATACTCACTCAGACATATGAATTGTCCTTTTTTCTTTGTTCCTAGAATTTCAAAAGAGGTTGGTAGAAGATCATTTTATTTTAAAGCTCCATGAGATTAGAATAATCTTCCCCTCTTCTTGCGTTCTATTACCTCTTTTCATTGTTTTAAGTTGGCATTATATTCTCATCTTAAAACAAATTGCCTATGTTTTTAAATTATTTATGTATTTTTTTGTCCTTTTTTCTATTTATTTATTTATTTATTTATTTTTTTTTTTTCTTATTTTCTCTCTGTTATGTTATATTTATCTCATTGTTTCGGTTATTCAATTAGCCTACTTTGTAACTAGACTTATGTGGGTAGGGGTTGTGTGTGGGAGGGGGTGAGCAAGATGTCTGTGTTTGTTTTATGTCATGTATGTCTGTACTGTAATGTGATACAGTATATTGTAATGTTGTATGTTTTATGGGAACCCCTTGAAAATGAGATGTTACATCTCAAGGGGCTATCCTTTAATAAATTCTAAATTCTAAATTCTAAATATAAATGATACTTTTAACGATAGTATCGTCACTTTGGATTGTTTAAATCAATGTTCTTGTCTGTCACTAAACTGTGTGCGCTGACGTGACTTCTGGCGCGCTTGTAGATCAAGAAAAGCTGCAACTGGATCTGTGTTGAATTACCTCCACGGAAGAGTTCTTTAATCTTCCCCGTGGCGTCGGTGGCAGCTCACTCATCGAGGCCACACTTCCTGTCAATCAGCCTGGTGCAACAGCTCGTTAGGGTCTGCAACCCTGCAGTCCACCCGCACACCGGCTTACACACTTTACAAGGTGATTCCAGGTTTTCATCACGACCGAATCTCGGCGATAAAAGTGTCTCAACAACTTCATCGGCTCTCTGAGGTGTGTTTTACAAAGTCAAAATGTTAATTTGGTTGAAGAATACAAGAGTAAGGTGACACATCCTTTTTCTCTATGAAATAGGGCTGTTGAATGACCATCCTCCCTTCCTTCTTTTCTCCCTTCCTTCCTTCTTTTCTCCCTTCCTTCCATCCTTCTTTTCTCCCTTCCTTCCATCCTTCTTTTCTCCCTTCCTTCTTTCCTTCTTTTCTTTCTTCCATCCTTCCTTCTTTCCTCCCTCCTTGACCCAAAGACAGCACAATGGTTAAAGGTAAGAGTCTACATTTGGGCAAAACATAAATATTGAAAAAGAGATCTTGTATGTTTTAGGCCACCTAAGCCATCAAACTTAACTATTACTATATATAACTATAACTATATCAAAAATAATCCATAACTATATCAAAAATAAGCCATAACTATATCAAAAAGGACGTTTTCAGCTGAATCTTAACCCTCGTACTGCCTTTGGGTCAAAATGACCTAATTCTCCTGTCCTTCTTTCCTCCTGCTCTCTCCTTCCTTCTCCCCTTCCTTATTTACTCCTTTCCTCCCTTCTTTCCTTCCTTCCTTCTTTTCTCCCCTCATACATTCTTTCCTTGTTTTTCTCCTTTCCTTCCTTCCTTCTTTCTTCCATTCTTTTCTTCCTTCCTTCCTTCCTTCCTTCCTTCCTTCCTTCCTTCCTTCCTTCCTTCCTTCCTTCCTTCCTTCCTTCCTTCCTCCCTTCCTTCCTTCCTTCCTTCCTTCCTTCCTTCCTTCCTTCCTTCCTTCCTTTTTTTCTCCATTCCTTCCTTCCTTCCTTCCTTCCTTCCTTCCTTCCTTCCTTCCTTCTTTTCTCCCTTCCTTCTTTCTTTTCTCCCTTCCTTCCTTCTTTTCTCCCTTCCTTCCTTCTTTCCTCCCTTCCTTCTTTTCTCCATTCCTTCCTTCCTTCCTTCCTTCCTTCCTTCCTTCCTTCCTTCCTTCCTTCCTTCTTTTCTCCATTCCTTCCTTCCTTCCTTCCTTCCTTCCTTCCTTCCTTCCTTCCTTCCTTCCTTCCTTCCTTCTTTTTTCCCTTCCTTCCTTCTTTCCTCCCTTCCTTCTTTTCTCCATTCCTTCCTTCCTTCCTTCCTTCCTTCCTTCCTTCCTTCCTTCCTTCTTTTTCCCCTTCCTTCCTTCTTTTCTCCCTTCTTTCCTTCTTTTTTCCCTTCCTTCCTTCTTTCCTCCCTCCTTTCCTTCCTTCCTTCTTTTCTCCATTCCTTCCTTCCTTCCTTCCTTCCTTCCTTCCTTCCTTCCTTCCTTCCTTCCTTCCTTCCTTCCTTCCTTCCTTCCTTCCTTCCTTCCTTCCTTCCTTCCTTCCTTCTTTTCTCCCTTCCTTCCTTCTTTTCTCCCTTCCTTCCTTCTTTCCTCCCTTCTTTCCTTCCTTCCTTCTTTCCTCCCTTCTTTCCTTCCTTCCTTCTTTCCTCCCTTCCTCCCTTCCTTCCTTCTTTCCTTCCTTCCTCCTTTCCTCCCTCCTTTCCTTCCTTCATTCTTTTCTCCATTCCTTCCTTCCTTCTTTCCTCCCTTCTTTCCTTCCATCCTTCTTTTCTCCCTTCCTCCCTTCCTTCCTTCCTTCCTTCCTTCTTTCCTCCCTTCTTTCCTTCCTTCTTTTCTCCATTCCATTTTACTCTAAGACAAAGACAGCTCTGCGAGCTTGTAGTCCCTCAAACCCCGGCTAGTGTTTCCACAGACATGAATCAGGGATGGCCGGATGAGGGAGGCAGGTTCAGGTTGTAATTTCCATCAGTGATGATCTGTGACATGCAATACAAGGCTGTATGAAGACGGAGCGTCGCTTCATGACATGGACAGATTAGATTAGCATCAGCACTTAACAAATGAAGAACATCCTTCATACTAATCTTCTGTCTGTCAGACGCGAGCGAGGCAGGGGACACGCCGGTCCCTTTACTCCAGATCAGCCTACTAATTACACATCTACTCCTGTTTTTTTTTTGTGTGTGTGTCTGTTTTTAAATCAAAGTTTCAAGACCAGCGTTGGCGTAAATAACCCCAATGAACAGGAAGTTTTGAGAAGAGTCACTCACATGGCTGCTTTCATGACTTTCCACTTTCGATAACTAATTAAAAGCATTTTGCTGCAGAGCAAATCAATCACAGCGCTTCACAAATCACAAAATTCATGCAAAATCATTCACAGAAAAATGAAGTGGCAAACATCTAACACTCCTCTCTTCACTCTAGGCGAGTGCTCACCTTCCGTCCTTCCCTCCTCTAGAGACCTTCACTAACTTTTTGTCTTCCACTGCCACTCGGTGTTTAAATCTGCCCTGTGTGTGTGCGTGCGTGTGCGTGCGTGCGTGTGTGTGTGTGCGTGCGTGCGTGCGTGCGTGCGTGTGTCAGTTAGGTGCTCTGTGGATTTCCACTGTTTTTAGTAAATCCGCTGCTGTTCTGATTCCGTATCAATGATACAACCTCGGCCTGCATCTCCATCTTTTTAATTACACGTAGTCGATGAATGTTCGTTCGGGGATAAATACAGTGTTTGAATTTGAATCTGTTAACTGTAAAGAGGTTCTTTTTAAAAATATTTCTACATGAATACAATCACAATTTACGAGTGAGGGAAAGATGGAGCGAGAGATTGACAAGGAGAGAATTGAGAAGGAGCTGAGTCGAAAAGGCGAAGTTCTTGATTTACCGGTCAATCTACGCACCTACCCTCACCTATGGTCATGAACAATCCAGCACCTGGAGCAGAAGTAGGAGGTTGGAGAAGCTGCTGTGACATATTTGATTGTGTATCTAAACGAAGAAGACAACAACACTAAAGATGTAGAACCTGGAGGAGATGATAGATGTGCTGCTGGATCTGTGGCTTGTGTTTGATATCAAGTTAAAAAATGAGAGTGAGAGAAGCTTCAAACAACACTTTTTAATTTTTTTTGTTAGTCTCTGTGCTGCTGAAAAGTCCGTTGGCAGCCGCGAGCAGCTATGAAGTGACAGAGCTCCTGGTGGATCTGGTCGTTCCTTATTGCCCGAGTTCCAAAAACAGGGTTTTATTTAACAAAAAGGGCAAGAACCAAAAAACGCTGCAGAGCAGGATTATCAAAAACACGAGCAAAAACCGAAGGACACATGGAGGAAGGAAACAGTACGGACCAACAAGGAGCAAGGGAAAGATCATATGGCAGATGGAAGACAGGCGGGGCAGAACAGAAAACACAAACTGGGGGAAATGTCAAACACTGACAGATGCCTTTTTAATTCTCTCCTCAACCACCAGGTTTATGAACATCTGACCCTCAGAGTTGGATCACCAAACAGATTTCTGCTGCCGTTGCTGCTGGAATAAAATGAACTAGAATCTCCGTCAGAGTCGCTCTTTCTCTGATGTCACATCCTGACTTAGACGTCTGACTCCAACCCCCCGACCAATCGGTGGCCTGTAGTGTGATGACATCACAGCCCGAATCAGCCGCTTAGAACCTCGGCAGAATAGTTACAGAAAAAGTATCTACTCGGCACGTTAGACCCCAAGTGGGAAAGAACCAAACTGAGTGGAGGCGAGCCGAGCTGAGTAGGTACTGGTGGAAAAGTGCCATTAAACTGGATGCCCTTCTTGACGCTTCTTTGGTACCAGCACCGGAGTTGCACTGGCTCGTGTACCCCACCGCCCAGATTAAACCATCCACAACAGCAGATTAAAGAGAAGAAGACTGTCATCAATAGAGCTGCATGGACCTCGGCATCGGAGCTGATGCCGAGTGACGTTTGGTGCAATGAAAGGGATGAAGATCAATTCCTGAAGATACTGTGGGATTAATCCAAGTTTATCATTGTAAAAACTGCCAGAATCAGAATTAGAAAACTACCTGTTTATTCTCATGACATGCATTGGTGGTTCAGTGGTAGAATTCTCGCCTGCCACGCAGGAGGTTAAAACTGCTGACTTCCTGGTTGGTCAAATGGACCATTGTTTTTAGGCACATCTGTTTCAAAACCCCCATCACATGCTCTAAACAGATAACAGGGCAGCTACTTCAGGGGGGTCCACTGACAGTCGTCTCATTGTCTGTAAGGGTTAGTTGACCATCTCATGACAACAAAACCCCCTTGAGTATTTCTTAAAAGGATGTCTGTTGCTCTGCACACCACAGATAAGTTACTTACTAACTGAAAAGTCATAAGGTGTGACTTTTCAACTGTCATCTGATACCATGTCTGTGTGACCATCTGTTTCCTGTTTTTGTCAATTGTCTATCTATACATTCACTGTTCCAAATATGGTTTTTCCTGTCCTCCGTGCTGAATAAAAGGGCCAGCTCTGCAGACAGCCAGTTGAGAGAAGTTCTGACGAGCTAAGAGAAGGGCCGTGTTGCCTAAAGCTTCTCAGGATTCCTCTCCAACCTTCTGCAGAAGGCCATTGAAAAATCATTCCTAGTCTCCGGTGTCTTTTTCTAAGTTAATTAATGTATGTTGATGACTTTTTAACCTAACATTTGGTGCATAGAAACCCGGGATCTCAAGTTCTGGCGATGGAACGGCGTACGGTCAAAGGAGGGCATCTAAAAATCTGTCGACAGCGTTTCCGACTTTAGGGAACGGGCCCAGATTTGGTCTGCGCTGTTCCAGAGTCCAGACGACGAGATTTCCCAGCCAGGGGAAAGCACTTGGAGACTGGTGAGAAAACTCCTCTTACTTAATACCTGGGGTATTGAAGTATTTTTGTGTAAAATACGAGTGAAATTCTGTGTACTAACAAGAAGGTTAGTGAAAGAGGTGATTGGCAGCAGGTCGGGGACACGATTTTTATAGAAGGCATAGGGGCCTCTAAAAATACTATGCCTGGGGCAGTGCGTAAGGCCAACACGGGGGGTTTCGGACCCGACAGAATAACAAGAGGAGGTTTCTTGGAAATGGTTTTTAATGGTTGTGTTTTATGTTTGTCTATTGTTTGTCTAATGTTTGTCTGATGTTTATGACAGGAAAACTGTCTGTTCAATGTTTGGGGTTTTCAAAATTGAGAGGAAAAATTTAAATTGTTCACTAAAGATCAGGCTAAAACCAAACTGTTGAAAAAGGAAACTTATGTTCTGAGAGAAACTTAAGAAAGAAAATAACTGACGAAAAATAGCAGAGGCGTGGTTAAGCTGAAACTTATGCTTAAAGAATCTCAAAAGATGCTTAATTGATGGGGAGACGTCCTCAAACTTAAGAAAATGGAGACAAATCTAGCAAAATTATAATATAGGGAACTTAAAAAGAAGAAAATCAACTAATTTAAGACTAAAAGAAAAAACAAGAAGTAAAAATGGGTTAAAGAGGTGGTATTGATGAGAGACTGGGAGGGGAGAAGTGGGGGCTGCAGCAGGATGTGATTCTCTGTGTGTGTGTGACAAGCTCTCTCTCTCTCTCTCCCTCTGTGTGTGTGTGTGTGTGTATGTGAGACTGTCTGTGTGTGTAAAAGTGCTGCTGCAGTGTGGCTGCACGTTTACGAAGAGCTGCATGAGATGACAGGCTTAGTGAAGCTTAAGAGGGAGGTGTCTTCTCATTTGGAGACTACATGTCCGTGAGTTGAGGGTTGAATTTCCTCTCTGTTGAAGTTTTTGTTAAAATGATACAAATAGCAGCCGAAAGCTCTGTGTCTGTGTGTGACTCTCTGTGTGTGTGTGTGTAAGGCTACAGCGCTATGTGTGTGTGTGTGTGAAAGCGTGCTCTAGCAGTAGGTGCAGCGCTTTACGAGCGGCTGCAGTCTGTGTCTGAAGGAGAGAACTTTTCGCTGGGAAAAGGGGGGTTTTCAGTGGTGAAGAGAAATGAAGTGAGCTCTCCTTTTGGAGGAGACGTAGAGATGTGGAATAATATAGTTTGTTCTATCATTCTAAGCCCTGAATGAGGGCATAGAATCATAGAAGTTTTTAAATTGGGTTAATTCACCATTTAATTTGCAGATTACTTTTGTAACACTGTATTTGACTTGGATTGTATGGAAATGGGATTCCTGCAATTTGCGAGCATGAGATAAAATGATTGGGTTGTTTGTGACATGAATGTAAAACAAATCAATCATTTGTCCTTACTCTGTCTGTTGTGAAATCACTACTGATGATTGACAGCTTCCGAGGATGGGTTTCGTCCCGTAAAATGAGCGCCGCTGTATTTTTAGAATACAGTGGAAGGGGGTGTGTTCATTAGCCTACTGTCATTTGTATGTCAGTGATATTTTACACAGAAAGGATTGTATGCAGGAGTAACAAACCCGTTGTACAATCTTTTTAGAAAAGAAGAACTCTGAGTGCATATTAGCTATTCACACTGAAAATGTGTACATTTGTGATCAGTGTTGCTACCATTTAGGTTGTGAGTTCATCTGAAATGCACCAATTGAGCTTGGTTAGTTTAGTTTGAGGAGAAGTAATTTACACATTTGCAGTGATACACAAACCCACATGCAGATGATCTGAAGTTGTGTTTAATGTTAGTGGGTTTTTGTCTATGTGTAGTTTACACATGGGAATTTATCCCACAATTTTCTTAAGACTTCTATGAGTTTTCATAGAAGAGCGTGCATTTGCGTTGCAGCATGCAAACAGAAGATTAAGAATCTCCTGAAGACTTTTATAAGTACTCATGATTTATCTGGAGATAATTTTTCTGACAATTTTATGACAATTTTCTGGCATTTCTTTTGATTTGGGGAAAATATAGCTCAACAACAGTTGAGAAGGCATTATTTGATAGAATGCTTCCTTTTCAGTCCGACGTTTTGTGACAATGAATTATTGTTTATATATACAATATATATATATATATATATATATATAAGTTCACTGAAGACTACTGTTTACGTTGCAGGAGAGTTGCTGCACTGACAGTTTTTGTGTAGTGTTACTTTAATAAGACCATAACCCACTTGGGTTGAAATAAGAACGTTTTTCAATGAGGAATTCTGTAGTCTTTGACTAAGATAGGAGACAGAATTTTAAAGGTTTTGCCCCATCTAATCTGGTGATGGGAGGGGGGATCTCTGAGGGACATAGATATCCAACCCTAGAGAATCATTGAGTCAGACCTGCAGACTTGCCAGGGTGCGAAGGTCAAGAAGTGGGAGGGCCACTTATCTGGGGAGCCTGAGTCTGGCAGCCTGACTCTTCCGGGGAGAAGTCAACAAGGAGGGGGTCTGATGACACGAAACCCCCACCCCTGTTGGCATGCAAAAAATGCTGTGAAGCAAACTGGTGCTTCCAAGGAAGTTGTTCCCCCTGGTGGCTAAGTTGAGCCATAGGAAGTTTTTATGGCTCAACAGGAGGGAGTAGGGGTATATGATACATCATGAGGATTAAATACTAAATACCCTTTAAAAAATTTTTTAGTAGGAGCTTTCCGACATGTTGCAGATACAACATGAAAGGACCTATCCATTTGAAGTTGTTCATATGGATTTCATTCTTGGAGTGAACTAATGGCTGTTATGTTAAGGCTCAAGAAAGCCATGGCCTGAATGACGGCCATTAGTCGAACTGTACATGAGAATCGTCTTCTTGTACGCTGCTGTTTTCTTCCTCTCCCCCTCTCCTAAAGCAGGAACTGCTGAAACTGGGTAACCGGATCCTGAGTCGAGTGGTGAAACGTCATCACTCCGTCAGGACGGGCCCTTTTTGCTGTCGAGATCAGGACACCGGCAGCAGTAAAGGCTGCTGAATGATCTACTGCGTTCACCAGTTGCAGTGAAAGCTAGCAGAGAAATGCCAGGCTCGAGTAGTGCGGGAAGTCGAGCGGTACCACAACCTTTGCCCGCCGAAGTAATCAACTGATGCCTACTCGCCAGCCCAGCCTGAAGAATATGACTAGCCAAACTGACTTGCGACAACAAACTAGGAGAGGAGTCCGAGGAATGGAAGAGACTTTTTCATTACTGAGTCATGCTGACATAATGACTGAGATTACGATTCCGATTCCGACTATTACTGTCTTTGTACTGTCCTGTGTTTTCATTACCTGTATGTTTACGATGACACTGGAGTGTTTTATTTTGTTTACTGTTGAAGTTTCAAAATGATAAAAAAGGAGGGAAATGTGGGATTAATCCAAGTTTATCATTGTAAAAACTGCCAGAATCTGTAGAATTCTCGCCTGCCACGCAGGAGGTTAAAACTGCTGACTTCCTGGTTGGTCAAATGGACCATTGTTTTTAGGCACATCTGTTTCAAAACCCCCATCACATGCTCTAAACAGATAACAGGGCAGCCACTTCCTTGGAGAGACTCAGGGGGGTCGACTGACAGTCGTCTATTGTCTGTAAGGGTTAGTTGACCATCTCATGACAACAAAACCCCCTTGAGTATTTCTTAAAAGGATGTCTGTTGCTCTGCACACCACAGATAAGTTACTTACTAACTGAAAAGTCATAAGGTGTGACTTTTCAACTGTCATCTGATACCATGTCTGTGTGACCATCTGTTTCCTGTTTTTGTCAATTGTCTATCTATACATTCACTGTTCCAAATATGGTTTTTCCTGTCCTCCGTGCTGAATAAAAGGGCCAGCTCTGCAGACAGCCAGTTGAGAGAAGTTCTGACGAGCTCGAAAGAGGAGGGCCGTGTTGCCTAAAGCTTCTCAGGATTTCTCTCCAAACTTCTGCAGAAGGCCATTGAAAGATCATTCCATAAGTCTCCGGTGTCTTTTTCTAAGTTAATTAATGTATGTTGATGACTTTTTAACCTAACAATACCTCCAAAATTAACGTTGATTAGCTTTCACTTTGGTTTAGTTGAGAGTGGATTTGATGAAAATTATGTTACTTTTAAGAGTAGCAATGCATTTTGTCTTGGAGCAAAAAGCATTAAAACGTTTTTCAGGATAGATTTATCGATTAAATTGATATAAACAACAGATGGCTTTTATCTCCAATCCAACTCTCAGGGCTCCACACGTTCAAGCTGCTCAAATAACAGAGTTTAGTGTCATATGTGGGGAAATAAGGTGGTGTTACACCTCACATCGTCGTGCCGCACATCCGACCCGCCGTGGTCTAGGAACTGTCAGTTACAGTTACAGCTCAGCAGATTCACTTAAATAAATACATGGTTCCATGAATGCCGTCCTGCACAAAACAGCGTTTCAAACATTACCATCTCACAGTTTCTGAGCCTTTCATTGTGATTCTGCCACATTTTTGTGCATTTTTCCTTTTGAGACTGATAACTTTTATTCACATCTTTCCAGAGCTGCAGTCATTTTAATGCTAGAATTACAAATGCCATTCATGCCAAGATAAATACTCTTTTTGTGAGAGATAAAATGTACAATAGTACGACGGAGTATTAGGGCCAAACAAAAAAACAAAAAAAGGAAATTACGAGAATAAAGTCATAATGTAATGAGAATAAAGTCGTAAAATTATGAGAATAAAGTCATAATATTACGAGAATAAAGTTGTAATATATTATAAATTAATATATAAATATAACTTCACAAGATGCTCAATATTCTTCATTTTAACACAGGGAGAAGACTGCTCTTCCTGTTCTCATAAATTACCACTTTATTTTCATAATATTATGACTTTATTCTCATAAATTAACACTTTATTCATTACGACTTTATTCTCGTAATGTCACAACTTTATTCTCGCAACATTACGACTTTATTCTCGTAATTTTACAACTTTATTCTCATAATATTATGACTTTATTCTCATAATATTATGACTTTATTCTATTACGACTTTATTCTCACAACATTACGACTTTATTCTCGGAATTTTATGACTTTATTCTCGGAATTTTATGACTTTATTCTTGGAATTTTACGACTTTATTCTTGTAATATTACGACTTTATTCTCATAATATTATGACTTTATTCTCATAATATTACGACTTTATTCTCGTAATGTTACGACTTTATTCTCGTAATTTTACGACTTTATTCTCATTATATTATGACTTTATTCTCGTAATTTCCAATTTTTTTTTTCTTAGTTTGGCCCTAATACTCCGTCGTACAATAGAGAGTCCAGCGGTGTCTAATTGCTGAAAATACGATCATAAGTCTATTTGCATGATAACACTTAAATTATTAGAACCTTCATCTGAGAAATCTCTTACGAAAGAGAGAATCAAACCGACGGAGCTGGAGCCATGTGTTGAGGGGATGAGGAAGCCTGTTATGCGAGCGGCCGTGAGCTTTTATCAGCTAAGACAGGCAATGAATACATCACTGGAAGAGATTCAGAAATTATTCAAACTGTGAGCGCCGCCATCTCAGGTAAAGATCATGGATTATCCCGGCGATCCTAAATAAGCATATGTGCATGACTCGCATTATTCCGTCTGTTGCTTTCGTAGTCCGCCGCTACGTTTTTCACCGCCTGCCATAAACTCTGGAGATCATCTTGTTGTCTCTGAAGCGATTTCCCGAGACTCCTGATTTCCAAGTTATTGAGACACTTTTAAAATGGAAAAGTCAGGAGCTGAATATAGATAGCTGTTTTTCAACGACATGCGCGTAGCATTAGATTAGGACTAGATTAGGACCTGTGGTCTCGTTCCGAAAATGCCGTTATGACCAGTACTGGAGTTGAGGGGGGATGAGGGGGGATGGTATCCCTCCTGAAATAAAAACGGTCCAAATCATCCCCCCTGTAAAACTGCCATCCCCCCTTTCCATCCCTTATGTCATTTCATCAATGAATGTGGTTTTACTGCTATTTAAACATTTAGAGTCATCACCAGAAAAATAACACCAGAAAGATGTGACAATTTTCACCTGTTTCAGGTAAATTTTCACTTGAAATAAGTAGAAAAATCTGCCAGTGGGACAAGATTTATCTTCTTATTACAAGCAAATAAATCTTGTTCCACTGGCAGATTTTTCTACTTATTTCAAGTGAAAATCTACTTGAAACAGGTGAAAATTGTTGTTTTTTCCAGTGATGAGTCTTGTTTTAAGTGTAATAAGATTTCTTTTATTAAAATGAGACATTTTAACTAGAAATAGGACAAATATTCTTATTTTGAGTTTTTGCAGTGATCCATTTTCAGTTCTGTGAAATTGAAGAAATTGTAAAAACAGAACATTAGAAGGAGTAGGACTAGAAAAGGTTTTTGAAACTTCATCCTACACCCTTTCAAACAGGAAATATTTATCTACATATAGATTTGTCTCTTTAATTTGCTTTGTTTTGCTTATGGATTTTTTTTGTTTTTTCGGTATATACATTTTATGTATTCTGAATATTTTTTTGTTTTTGTTTTAACCTGTTTGAATAAATAATTCAATGAAATGAAATGAAAAATTGTACTTATCCTGTGAAGGACAGAATCATATTGATAAGTTCAGAAAACTGTTTTTTATTGTTGTGTTTTGATGTATTTGATGTAAGCCCAGTGGATATTTAAAGCTTACAGAAGGCTGCATTTAACTGCTGCTATGTCATTCCTGCAGTATTTCTGCAGGTGTTTTGGTCACTGCTATTATTTGTAATATATTATATTATTTGTAATCAGCACAAATTATATATAAAATATGATATATGATAAAATCCACCATCCCCCCTGATTTTTTTTTACAACTCGAGTACTGGTTATGACAGAGACGAGCTTTTAAAAACCGAGCGTCTGTCGGCAGATTTCATAACGCTTAAAAGGCAAAAGCCATCACCAGATTACCAAATTGGTCGCTGAACATATGGGCTATGCTAAGTACCCCTTTACACCGTTGATAGGATTTAAGACGGGAGGTTGCAGACAGGTGCTGCTAATGATCAGCCTTTGATGAAATGATCAGAGAGGGAAAGAAACCAGCAATGGTATTGGAGTATCAAATACTGCTTCAAAACAATCTGGAAAGGGTCATAAAAGCATCTACAGATAGAGTTCAATATGTTGGAGTTCACCATAATGCACAGAGAAAGATTATTGAGAAAAGCATTCAAGCTAATCTTTCCGGGACAGGGCCTACCAGCAACTGTACCCCAAAGTTGGATTGTACAAACCACGAGACCAACGTGGAGTTGTGAGGCCCTAATGTTCAGAGCCGTGTTTGGTGATGCAGCAAACAACGTACCACACTTTGAAGCACGGTGGTGGACGGGTGGTGGTCTGGGATTGTTTTTGCAGCAACTGGAGTGGGACGCCTTTCAGAGTTGCGGAGAATTTGCTCTGAGCCACTGTTTTATCTTCACAAGGCACATTTACATTTCTGAATCGCATAGCCCTTTTCCACCAAACTGGTTCCAGGCTGGTTCTGGGCCAGTGATGAGTTTGGAACTGGCCTTTCTGTTTCCACGGACAAAGAACTGTCTCCGGGCCAGAAGAACAGGTTCCAATAGCACCAACTCTTTGCAGGTCTAGACCAGGGGTCGGCAACCCAAAATGTTGAAAGAGCCATATTGGACCAAAAACACAAAAACAATTAAAGCTGCAAGCAGCGATGAACGGGCCCTCGCACTCACGTCCACCGCCCCCCATAAGCATATCAGAAATGACACCACCCACGACTCTCTATGTTAAACCATTCAAAAGTTATAGCAGAAAAAAGGAACAACCAATCAGAAGAAGGGGCGGGGCTAATTCAGGCCAATGAAGGTCAAGGACTCCATACAGAATCTGATGACACCACCCACGACTCTTTATGTCAAACCATTCAAAAGTTATGGCAGATAAAAGTATTCTAGGGGGCGCTGTTGAGCCGTTAGGCCACGCCCATTAATGCAAACCATGAAATATCAAATTTATCGCCAAGTCTGGCTTGCATGCAAAATTTGGTGACTTTTGGAGAACTATCAAATATGGACCAATCACATGAAGCCCCCCTTCATGCCTTTTGGCGTCTAGCGTCGCCACGGTAACACTTTTGAAAGAGAAAAGTAATGCGTGGTGTTGCAGGATGTAGACGCACATTTTGATGTATAACACACCTGGGTGCACGTTACGGTTCGGGCCGTATTAATTCTCAAATGAATGGCATAAATTGCTCCAAAATTACGCGATTAATTCAGAATGTCCAAAATGGCCGACTTCCTGTTCGGTTTCGGCCATGGCGCCAAGAGACTTTTCTTTTAGTTGCGACATGATACAGGAGTGTACCGATTTTCGTTCATGTACGTCAAAGCGTATTATGGGGCTTGAGGCGCAAAGTTTTTTCTGTCAGAACCAATCAGATGAAGGGTGGGTGCGCTTTTTGGCGTCTAGCATCGCCACGGTAACGCTTTTGAAAGAGAAAAGTAATGCGTGGTGTCGGAGGATGGAGACGCACATTTTGATGTATAACACACTTGGGAGCACGTTACGGTTCGGGCCGTATTAACTGCCGAAGGAATGGCATAAATTTCGCCAAAATGACACGATTAATTCAAAATGGCCGACATCCTGTTCGGTTTCGGGCATGCCACCAAGAGACTTTTCTTTAAGTTGCGCCATGATACAGGTGTGTACCGATTTTCGTGCATGTACGTCAAACCGTATCGTGGGGCTTGAGGCACAAAGTTTTCAAGGGGGCGCTGTTGAGCCATTTTGCCACGCCCATTAATGCAAACCATTAAATATCAAATTTTTCGCCAGGCCTGGCTTGCATGCAAAATTTGGTGACTTTTTGGGCACGTTTAGGGGGGCAAAAAGGCCTTCTTTTCGTCAGAAAAATAATAACGCGAAGAATTCCTACAGATACAATAGGGCCTTCGCACTGAAGGTGCTCGGGCCCTAAATATGTCTGGAGCAACAAAAAATGAAAAGTTTTGTATAAGCCTTAGAATGAAGGCAAATGCCGAAAATGTCGAGAAAAAAGTCTAAATTTTGAGAAAAAAGTCGAAATGTCGAGATATAAAAGGAAAGGAAAAAGGAAGAAAAAAAGAGGAAAAAAAGGAAAAAAAGAAGAAAAATAGAAAAAAAGAAAAAAAAGAGGAAAAAAAGCCTACGTAAGCTGAGGTGGAGGATTTATTAAGACCAACGGCAATAGCAAGACTGGGAGACGGAGACATTTTCAAATAAGAATGAATCTGGATGCAGCAAAGCATCATGGGTCTGAGGAGGAGACAACCTGTCTTTTAGAGATGTGTCCACGGAGGAGCTACGTGGACCAAGTCCTGTTAGAGCAAATACGTTGTTGTTGCTTCCACTTTTGCGCCAACGCAGCGACGTAACTGATGTTTGCAGCGACATAATGACGTGGCTCCTCTTAGCACCTGAGCTGTGGAAAAACAAACTGGTTCTCAGCTGGTTTGCAAGTTGAACGAGTTGTGAACCAGAACCAGCTCTGGAACCGGTTTGGTGGAAAAGGAGTATCAGTCAACCATGAACTCCTCTGTAAAACAAAGAAATAAAAATAAAATAGAAATAACTGATGGAATCATGGGGTGCTCAAGATTCTTCCCTTTTTAATCCTTTTGATGTGAATAATGGCATTAATTGGTATATATTAATTATATGTAATATATTAATGTTGGTAAAAACCTAAGACATATATATATATATATATATATATATATATATATATATATATATATATATATATATATATATATATATATATATATGCATTTTTAATATATACTATATATCAAATACTATATATCAAATATTAATATATTAATATATCATATATATTAATTGTATTAAAAAAAAATATATATATATATATATATATATATTATTTTTTATATATATATATATATTTTTTTTTTTTTATTATTATTAAATGGAGAGAAATGGAGAATCATATTTTACGTTTGTCTGAAGTAGTTTTTGGTTCATTCCTAGACCAGCTGTGATTAGAAATTAGATTTTTTTATTTATTTCACTAATAAAAAACAAGACAAAATGGGATTAAATTAACAGAGACTAAGTTTTGTAGTGCAGCAGTAAAACATTTGGACACATTTTGTGAGCTGAGTTTTCTATTTACAGCATCTGTTCAAATTTTGGGATGGGAATATTGACTCATTATGTCGTTATTATGCAATGCCAGCTGGGTGTTAGTGTTTAATTTAAAAAATAAAAATAATCCCTTCTCTCAATAACTGAAACACCTTTTTCTTTCTTAGAAAAAAATTAGGAATATGCTTTGGTTATACGAGCAGAAGGGATTTTAAAAACTAATAAAAATGGACCCTCTTCTTCCAGATGTCTTTCGTCTTTTCATCAGCTGGTTTTACTGAGACGCTCTAAAAGACTGCTTAAACTAAAACTGCTTTTTATGCAGGATGTGTCATTTGAAATCAGTTATATCCTAAAGCCTGGCATTGTCCATTATGTAGGAGACGGTACATTCATAGATGAGTTAGAGCAAATGTGGGAGGAGATAAAGAACATTTTTCACTTTTCTGGGTCTGTGATGTCACAATAACCCAAAACATCAGATCCACTGACTGATATTTGTTCAGTGAGGCAACTCCGAACAGAATAAATGTATTTATTCTTAGCGGAAAAAAGTGTCGACTGTTGAGTCGATGCCTTCGACTTTCACTCTTCAGCTCATTGGTTAATCAATGACTTCATCGTCAAGCAATGGATAATCTATAAGGTCGCAATAATTGCACATCAAAATATATAAGTAGGAAAACTACTTGTACGGCCTCTCAGATAAGGGATAAGATTTAAACACAAAAATGAAAACATTAAGAAAAAATTAAATATCATTAAAAAAAAAAAAAAAAAAAAAAAATATATATATATATATATATATTAAAATATATGTGTGGAGTTTGCATGTTCTCCCTGTGCTTGCGTGGGTTTCCTCCGGGTACTCCGGTTTCCTCCCACAGTCCAAAAACATGCATGGTTAATTGATGATTCTAGAATTGCCCGTAGGTGTGTGTGTGTGAGTGTGTCTGGTTGTTTGCCTGTATATGTGGCCCTGCGATGGACTGGCGACCTGTCCAGGGTGTAACACCTGCCTCTCGCCTGAAAATAGCTGGGATAGGCTCTATGGAGCCAAATCAAGGCCAAAAGTTTTGCTAATTTGAAAATAAAATTTGAACCTGAAAATTCTTTTTTACAGTTTCAATTTTTTTTTTTCAATATGAGATCTTTTTTTCAGTTTCAGAACTTTTTATTACAGTTTCAAATCTTTTTTTCAGTTTCAGATCTTTTTTTTCAGTTTCAAATCTTTTTTTTTCAGTTTCAATTTTTTTTTGAGTTTCAGACTTTTGGCCCCGATCTGGCGTAGGGGGCGTGGCATCAACTGAGAGGGGCGTGGCATCATGAGTGACAGCATAAGAGAGAAGGCGGGGGACGTTCCTCAGTCATGTTGCCTTCAGGAAACGTAGGTTGCAGAAGTTATCAGTAGAAGTTTGATTCAACACTTTATATACACCATATTCACGTGATTGGCAGTGGAAAAAACTGATATTAGTGACACATTTCTGTTTAAAAAGCTGTTTTAGACCGTACTTGGGAGTATGTGGACGTGGGAAATGTCAAACTTTAAAGTGTGGCTGTTGAACTGTACAGTCTGGCATAGTTTATTGCTTTTATACTGCGATTGGTGCCAAGTACGGTCTAAAACAGCTTTTTAAACAGAAATGTGTCACTAGTATCAGTTTTTTCCACTGCCAATCATGTGAATATGGTGTATATACAGTGTTGATTCATACTAATACTGATGACTTCTGCAACCTACGTTTCCTGAAGGCAACATGACTGAGGAACGTCCCCTGCCTTCTCTGTTATGCTGTCATTCATGATGCCACGCCCCTCTCAGTTGATGCCACGCCCCCCACGCCAGATCAGGGCCAAAAGTCTGAAACTGAAAAAAAAATTTGAAACTGAAAAAAAAAGATTTGAAACTGAAAAAAACTGAAGTGAAACTGAAAAAAAAGGATCTGAAACTGAAAAAAAGATTTGAAACTGAAATAAAGATCTCATACTGAAAAAAAATAATTGAAACTGTAAAAAAGAATTTTCAGGTTCAAATTTTATTTTCAAATTAGCAAAACTTTTGGCCTTGATTTGGCTCCATAAGGCTCCAGCAGCCCCCCGTAACCCTGCAAAGGATAAAGCGGGTATAGATAATGGATGGATGGATATTAAAATATATATGATATATATTATATATTAAAAATGCATATATGCCTTAGGTTTTTACTAACTTGGTATTAACTATTAATATATATGCAGACAAAAAAAGAAAAGATAAGTGATAAGATGTTATGTTTGGTTCTTGAAAGCTGAAATGGACCGAACCACAAGTCCATGCTCTGGCAGCAGCTCCCAAAGAACAAGCACAGCACGGTCAGACTAACTGATGATCAAAAACTGCTGAAAGGACGTACAGTTACCATACAGTGAAAATCCGGTCTGCAGACAGTAAACAGCGGCGGAACAGCACGAGACAAAGCGGCAGAGCATCCATTAGGTCTAAGTGTGCTGGTTATAGCTCCAGAGGGCCCATAACAGTTCAACATTTGAGGGCGCCGTGACGTTAATGTGCCTACCGATGGAAGTGGATTCATAAATAGTCTCACGCTCTGACACTGTGAGGACGTTTGCGAGGCTCCCGAGCTTGAAAGCTCCTTGGTGAATGAAAGTTGAGAAAGTGGCGAAGCCCACTTCCACCCTGCCGCCCACACGGCCGGGCCTTCATATCGTTTTACGTAACCAAAGGTGAAGAGGAAGAGAGAAAACAGAAGAGGCAGTAGCTCAGAGATGCTGGGGAAGAGGCAGGAAAAGAAGTCATAGAAGACAGATAAGGACTATAAATATAAAAATACTGGGAGGTGCTGACTCTCTCTAGGGATAAGAAGCATATGTTCTTGTTTGAACAGTGAGCGTATCTCTCTCCATTAATTTGACCCTTCTTTTTTAAGAGTAAACATTATCAGAAAAGCTGGAAATCACTAAAATAAAAGGCTTAAAACAGTTACAGTAATGACTAATTTCCTTTCAGAGGTGGGTACTAAAGTTACAGCAAAAATGACGCAAATATGAATAACTGTTTTCTCCAGTAGAAGCTTTTTTTAAACTATGGATTAAAATATAAATGTATTTGGCCCGACTTGTAAGTTTATACCATAATCAGATGATGTCATCTTGGAAACAATTAAAACTACAAAGACAACACATTTATTTAATTAGTGTTTCTGTAGGAACTCAGTTGGGGTGAGTTTGGCCCAGAAACTCACGATACAATACTCGTAGCGATACTTAAATCATGATACGATACAATAATGCGATATCCAAATTCTATGACATATTGTGATGTTATATACAGTTCGATGAAAACTCTAAAAGGCATTATACTTTTTTTTTTTTCACAGCCACACAGCCACACAAACATACACACACACAGACACATAGCCACAAAGACATGTACACACACACGCACGCACACACATATAGACACACACACACACACGCATGATCATATACATACACGCATACACACACATAGACATACACACTGGCTTGTTCACCTGCATGCTTGCTCTGTAGTTTTTGGGGTTATGTAGCGGTAGCGGTAGCTTAGCTCAGACTGCAATCAGATCTCAAGATTTGGGTCGATTGCTGTTATTGTTTTGGTCGGCTCCGTGCCGGTTTCGCGTTTTGTTTGTGGTTTTTTGTTGCAGATTTCCAGTGCTTGATGTGTCTCTGTGTGTTCCTGCTTCCTGGATTGGCAGTGGATGTCGTAACCCCCCCCCAAAAAAAAAACAAAAAAAAAAAATCACTGGGTTTGTATGTGTATATTTATGTATGTGTACGCATATGTATGCATATATATATATATGTATATATATTAAATATAGTAATAATGCACATATATATATACCTTTGGTTTCTACCGTCATGGTATCAATCATTAATATGTGTGCAGACAAGGTGAAAAAAAAAGGTCCTGGGTTCGATTCCCGCCGGGGGACGCTGTGGGTGCTGAAGTGCGTGTTAGTTCCCCCATGACTTCAGTGCCCACACCATGGGTGGGGTTGGCGAAAGGATCTTTCTGTGTGGAGTTTGTATGTTCTCCCCGTGTTCCCCTGGGTAGCTAGTGTGAGCTACCCTCACAAAAACATGCACACAGTCCTGGGCTATACATGCCCCCTCTGGCCAACCGGGGCGCCAGATGGGGTGGGGAGGATCCGGCCGGAATAACGTGATCCTTCCACGCGCTACGTTCGGCCGGAGAAACCCCACCCTGTCTGGTGAAAAGATGCGGCCTGCTCACTCCTCAGGTTAAGGAGGAGACCTGAGCTCAGTGCAGGGCCCTCCCGGGGTTGGTAGAGGATGGCAATGCCCAGGACTGTCAGTAGGTAGGAGCACAGGGTGGTAAAAATGGGAAAAAAACCGGGATAAAAATATTTAAAAAAAAAAAAAAAAAAAAAAAAAAAGCGGAGTAGATTAGTTGGTAATAAAAACAGTTTAAGAGAATAAAAGTCCAGTACATGTGCAAGAGCAAGTAGTGTGTTGTACTGGATTTAACATGGTTTATTATTTGAAAAAAAAAAGAAAATCAACATTAAAATTTTGAATATCGATATTGCGTCAGCCGGCAAAGTATCGCAATATATTGCCATATCGATATTTTTGCCCGCCCTACATTTCATGGTTAAAAAAAAACGACAGAATTGACATTTAATGTCACCATATTTTCCCAGATTCTATAGTAGCGATACCAAAATAACTCATTATTATTATTTAACTCATTAAATAACTCATTTAGATACCAAACGGAAGAATCTCAAAAAGAAGAGTAAAACGAAAATAAAAAAAAGCCTGACAACAGAGGCACGCGAACGAGGAAAAATCTTGTTTGGGGTTTTAATTAGCGGGTTGAAAGTTAGTGCACCTAGAATAAACTATTAGTAGTTATGAAGTACTTTTTAATCATGTTTCTCTCTAAGATTACTTGTTTTTTCCTCAGTTCGCTTTAATCATTTGCCATATTTAGGAAAATGAGTTACAAAGGAAGAAGCACCAAAAATAAAACACAGGTTTTGTTACGAGAAGGACATTTCCAAATAAAATGCATCACTGACACGGCTGCTGATAAGGAAATAAGACCAGAGAAGGCTGTTTTTCTTCCTGTTGTCGGTACACATTTAGAAAGACATATCAAGCCAACAAACGCTATCGATTTAAAATACAATGTTTTCTTTCCAGATAATGCTTTTATGTTTTTCTACCAGAAAAAGTCTTTCCTCTATCAGGATAATGTTTTAACCCTTTCATTGAGGTGGGTTTGAAGGGTTTAGTTGTATGTTAGTCGCTTCACGAGACATCAGGGAGTTATCCCACAGTTATTAAATGCATTCCCCTAAAGGAAAATCACTGTTGTTATTGATCTGCTGTTGAAAACTTGAACCCAGGATGAACATTTGAGACGCTCTTTAGGATCGATGTTATAGCACACATTGAGGGCGGTCTGAATGAGCTTGAAATTATTTTATTTCATAAATAACTGCTCATTTAGCACCTGGGTTACATCATTCTGTCCAGAGGACAATAAATACACTTGCGGGTGGGGGGGGGTTACAGGTTTTAGATAAAGTCTAAACCAGTAATTTTTTCAAAAATATGACTTAAAAGAAATGCAATCAATTGAATCAAATTAACAAACTAGTTACAACAATTGGTGGAATTGTTTTGGTAGTTTGAACTGAAAGATGCTCATCAACTCATCGATTACGGGTAATAACTGTTGTTTAGTACCAGATTAGGCCTTGGAATTAACCCAGATCTGAGTATTCTTTTTAATGAGCTCATTCAAACACCTCGGACTCTGGATCGAACCATTACTTACATTCAAACATCATATCGAGTCCATCTCAACTACATTACATCGCAACCTAGGCATCCTTTACCGTTCAATAAACTGCTTCACTCTACAAACAAGGCAAAGAATTGTCACACAACTATTACCCATTTTAGATTATGCTGATGTTGTGAAATGAAATTAAATGAAATGAAAATATATTTATTTCGGCCAGGTTATTCAGAATTTAGACACCAACAGAAAGCATTAGTTCACATAATAAAGAGATTTAACCGAAAAGGAATAGGCTGAAGCTATTGCTTATTTACGCCTACCCTTCTCACAAGATCAACTTATTCAGATCGCAACATACAAAACATCATACAGAAAAATCATATTGTTTACACAATCCCGAGCATAATTCCGTAATAGTATCATCTACTGGATCCCTCATATTTTTCAAACACATTAAACTTAAACAAACGTCTGAATGCATGAATCAACTGGCACATCTTCAATTTTTCATCAAGTGCATTCCATATATTTACACCCCTTACAGTAATACATTGATCTTTAATTTTAGTCCTAGACTTTGGTTTTTCAATCACATGTTTCCCTCGAAGCTCATATCTACTTACCCTTATTTTAAACATGCTTACAATTTTACTAGGTAACAATCTGTTGAACATTTTGTACATTATCAATGCTATTTTGTATTCCACTAAATCCATGAATTTAAATGCCCTTAATTTAATAAATAATTCATTCGATGGTTCTCTATAATTTGATTTTGTGATAATCCTTGTCCCTGTTCCCTGTTGTCCCTGTTGTCTACCAGAACACTTATGAATCACATCTTCAACCCCTCAATGTCATTTACAACAGTCTCTGTAGATTTGTCTTAAGGTGCCCAAACCGAACTCACCACCACTAATGTATCAATCATTAAACTGGTTCCCCCTCAGCTCAAGAAGGCAAAACCACTGGCTCCAACTCATATTCAAATGTATCCGCTTTAGTTATCCATATTACTTAAAACAATATTTGATTCCATATACATCCTCATATTCTCTCAGACACATTCAGCAACCCTTCCTATTCGTTCCTTTGACATTTAAAGAAATTGGGAGACGTGTTTTTAAGTTCAAAGCCCCATCAGACTGGAACAACCTACCCATCAATATAAGCAGAGGTGTCTTCAGTATTCACATTCATTACTCAGGTAGAAGTACAGATACTAGAGTTTAAAAATACTCCTGTAGAAGTTGAAGTATCAACTCAAATTTTTTACTCAAGTAAAAGTATAAAAGTACTGGTTTCAAAACTACTTAAAGTATAAAAGTAAAAGTAATGTAAGGGGGAAAAAAGCCATTAAGGACAAAAGCCATTGAAAATGAATGCATCTTAGTATAATGTAAATATATTAAAGAAGCATATATGTGTACTATTGAGCATTAACATGTGTTTCAGAGAGCAGCAGATATGATGACTAGTTGCCTATAAGTATTGTAATGGTGCAAAAAGTCAAACTTCAGAGGCATGTTATCATTTATCCTAACCTTTATTGGAATGTACATCCAAGTTTAGTTGCAGGAATCTGAGGGAACGGATGTAAGAACAAAACTGGACAAGAACATCTGAAACAACCACAACCAAATTCACTCTATCCGGATGGAGCAATTTAACTGGATAGTTTTTTTTCAAAAGGCCGAAATGAAATAGAGTAACGAGGCTGTTTTTAAAACGTAAGGAGTAAAAAGTACAGATAATTGTGTGAAAATGTAAGGAGTAAAAGTAAAAAGTGGTCTGAAAAATAATTACTCCAGTGAAGTATAGATAACCAAAATTTCTACTTACAGTAAGGTAACGAAGTATTTGTACTTCGTTACTTGACACCTCTGAATTTATCACATAACTCAGTAAAGTTTTCATTATGACATCATCACTCCTTTGCGAAGGCTTTGTTAAGGAGACACAAGCAAGTTGGCCGACAGAATGCATGCATTCATCCCACTTTCAAATGTGCATCACGGCAGCTCGTTAGGAGGTTCAATCATCGCCAAAGGACATTCGGACACTCGGACATGCAGACGAAGCAGCCCAGGGATTGATCCAGCAACCTTCCCACCACTCTCCATCCTGGACCACAGCTGCATTTAATCCTCTTCTGCCACTATCAGCTGTGATTACATCTTCGGTAAATACAGGAACTGCCAAATTAACATATTTCCTCGGACTACCTCGGAGGGGTAATCTTTGACGGCTCTGTATTGTAATCGACTCCGAGTGTTACGAGGAGGTTATGAAGTGCAGGAGTCTCCAGCGCAGCAGAGCAGCTTCTCCACCGAGCCCCTAAAATAGGTCACGCTCTGATCTACTTCACAGTGTTACGTAAAATACGCTCTGTTTTGCATCAAAACCCTGGTTTGTTCCCTCAGTCTCACACAAAAATACAGAAAGGATTACAAAGCATTCACGCGTATACGCGTGGCTGAGAAATGTGGATGGGAGGAATAAAGGCAGGGCTTAACCACAGAGAGGGCATATTATGGAAAAGAAAGAGTTTTTCTGAGCTTGGCGGAATATTACGGCGTTTGAAGTCGGTGCCAAGTCAAAACCTCTGGGGAGGTTGAAGAAGAACCCCAGCCCTGGCTCTCGTACCTGGTTCTGGCCGCCCTATAGGTTCTGATTCATTAAACCAGGGGGATTCACAGGAGGCCTGGAGTTCTCACTCAGCTAAACGGGGAAGTGTTGGCCGTCCAGTTTACTTTACTGACCTCAACTGTTTTACGTTGGGATACAGAAATCTTTGCGCTGTTGTATTACGGCTTTCCTGTCAACAGAAGAGGTGCAGATCTAACTAATCCGATCTAGGGTTGCAAAATTCCGGGAATTTTCAAAGTTGGAAACTTTCCATGGGAATTAACGGGAATATATGGGAATTAACGGGAATATATGGGAATTAACGGGAATTAACGGGAATAAATAAGAAATTTACAGAATTGAAGGTTGGCCCTTAACAGGGAACTTAAATATAGTTGGGGGAAATATATTGTAGCATAGTCTTGGCTAAAACAACCAGATTTAATGCAAGTACACTCCTCAATCACATGCACACAGCACATTGCTTACTGCAGGGCTATTGAGGCCACACCCCCTACAGGCACTGTGAAGCCACACATTTGAGCCCACAGACTATATAAAGTCAAGTAAGTTTTGATAATATTATGGGGTAAATATATTTGATCTATAATGGTATTAATGTTTAACTTGCAAATATTAAATACAAATTTATTAACACAGTAGCTAGCTAGCTGGTAAGTTAGGTGCTAAATGAAAGCTATTTTTCATTTCATTGACCATTTAAGAGGCTAGCTTATTATGGTGGTAGCTACCTCAAATTTGATGCTGTTTTTTCTGACTCCAGCAAGACGGTTTTCTGTAACCATTCAAGAATTTATACATCAATTGGATATCTGCTTATGACAAAATAAATATTTACATTTATGTTTGGATATGATACAGTTTGTTTAAATTACCCCCAATTTCCAGTTAATTCCCATAAATTCCCAATAATTCCCATAATTCCCATGGAAAGTTTCCAATTTGGAATATTTCCAAAATTCCCCAGCTTAACTTCCCATGGAAAGTTTCCGGAAAGTTTGCGGAAATTTACCGGAAATTTTCCACCCCTTTGCAACCCTAATCCGATCTAATGAAAATTTTGATATGGGGATTAGGGATGGGCGGTATGGACTTAAAAAATTATCACGATAATTTCTGGCATTTATCCCGATAACGATAAAAATTACGATAAAAAAAATTCCAATTCAACTCCACCTTTGTAACTATAAATCTATCACCACATTCAGTCTTTGGAGCCAAAACACTGCTCTAAAAGATACTAAATACTACTAAACTACACCAATTAAATTTAATTAATAAAAACCAATTAAATTAGTTACACCAAAACTGTAATGACTCCTCGCTCTCAGATCCGCCATGTTTGTTACACAAACACGTCATCAACAGGAATTTATCCTTCTTTCTTTCTTTCTTTCTTTCTTTCTTTCTTTCTTTCTTTCTTTCTTTCTTTCTTTCTTTCTTTCTTTCTTTCTTTCTTTCTTTCTTTCATTTATTTCTTTATTTATTTCAGGTTAATTTCTTCCTTCCTTCCTTCCTTCCTTCCTTCCTTCCTTCCTTCCTTCCTTCCTTCCTTCCTTCCTTCCTTCCTTCCTTCCTTCCTTCCTTCCTTCCTTCCTTCCTTCCTTCCTTCCTTCCTTCCTTCCTTCCTTCCTTCCTTCCATAAATCAGATTTACACAAAAACGTCATCAACAGGAATTTATCATTTTTACCGCGAGATGACAAATTCTTACCGTCAATTTTTTTGACGGTAAATCGTGAACGGTAAAATATCGCCCATTCCTAATGGGCATGCCCTACCGCCCATTCGTCCCCTCTTGCTGCTTTGGTTTAGGGCTGTAGTGTTTGTGTTCGGGGTGGTTCTATGTCAGTTTGAGGTGTTTATGGTTGTATTACATTAATTCCTGTGCTCCCCGCAGGGGGTGTAGTTTAGGGTTGTTAATAAACCACACCCTCTGCTTCGGGGTTGTGTGGTTTAGGGTGATTAATAATGGCCAGAAGTAGTTTAGGGTTGTTAATAAACCAGACAGAGACTCGGTCAGACGTTGACTTGGTCAGACAGGGACTTGGTCAGCCATTGACGAGGTCAGAGAGAGGAGCTTCAGACATTTCCACCAATTTATCAGAACAAATGCGAACAACACCGTTCACATCGCTTATGATGAAATTGAAAGTGGGAGGGGACACGGACAGGATGTGGACATGCCCCCCCCCCCGTTCCCAGTGGAAAAGACGTTGAAACGTCATCAATACCTCAGTCCATCGTGTCCTCCTTTAAACGCAGCAGGCGTGTTTTTGCTACTTAGCAGGCATCACGGCAACATACCAATAAACTGCAACATTACATGTGTTTTTATTGGATATAATGGAATAAAAATTAAAAGTCAGTCATGATGAATCAGGCCCGAAGCTACCCGGATAACGACGTGAACTACGGCAGACACACACACACACACTTTTATTTTAATTTGTCCCCCACTTGATTTGTAATTTGTGTCATAACCAACAAAGATTCTCCTGCCGTTGTTTGCTCGGAGAGGGTCCACGTACTAATCACAGCCATAATTGGGGATAATAACGCTGTTTGTTTCCAGGGGGAAGCAGGTGCAGCGAGAGCTTTCCTCTGTGAAAAGATCATCTGAACCTTCCAACCTTTCCTATTGATTCCTGAGCAACGTGACGCCGTCGACTACCAGCGCTCGGATAAACAAGCACAGCGTGCCACCGCGGGTACCGACATGCAGCGGAAATTGTTTTTCATAGGGACCCGAACATAAACTACACTTGGTACTTCATGAATATATTAGCAAATTTTTTAGGTTTGTCAAAAATTTTCAGTTTCCATGGAAACCATTGAAAGGCGACGTCTTCCTGCAGACCTGTGCTTATAACGCTGGTTAAAAGACATGTAAAAACACCTAAAGTCCAGATTTTATTCAAAACAGAACATAGAAAATATGTCAAAGACTTTTAGCCAGTTAACCTGAATTGTTGTGAGAAGGTTCTTGTAGTTTTTGTTTTGCTTTATTGAATCACCTTGTTCTCCGGCCTGTAGTTTACGGCATTGGTCCCCAACCTTTTCTGAACCGCGGACCGGTTTAATGTCTGACAATATTTTTACGGCCCAATCTAAAGGTTTAGTTGGTAAAAACGAAATAAAATGACAAGATCAGCATTAAAAACTGTCATGTTTTCTCTATACGACTATAAATAATAGACAATAGACAATAATAGTCAATAATAATGAATAATAATAAAACATAATTTTCAAAAAAATAAAATAAAATAATGGAAATTGTAAATTAACTTTAATATGAGTATTTCTATAAATGTGTTTTTAGGTTTTTATGTCTCATTAACGTTATTTAAAGCCAGGCTTTTATTTTATTTATTAAGGAGACCGATATTTAGTGCTTTTATTTTGAAGGCGTCAAACATCCGGCGCTTCGGACTTTAATGGTAAAAGTTTAACGGCAGTAGAAAGTGTGTCTAAACTAGTGTCGGGAATGCTAAAGTGGTGCCCAACTGACACAAAAAAAACCTTCTGATAAAAATTGGTTTTCTTTGCACATGTTATGCTGTATTTATGTACATATTGAGTTTGGTTGTCATGGTTACTCATGTATTGTGGTTAGCGGTAGGCCTGATTTATGGTTCCGCGTTAAAAGACCGCGTAGCCTACGGCGTAGGTTGCGCGGCGACGCACACCCTACTACGCCGTAGAGTCTGCGTAGGTGTAACGCGGAACCATAAACCAGCCTTGGTAGCTGTCATTACCGACCGAGCGAGCAGCAGCAGCTGCGTCGGTCTGTATTTAAGTTAAATGAAACTTATATGAATGTAGAAAGACTAACTCTATTTTATTTTATTCCTTTATAGCTCTTACAGTGTGTTTGCAGTGTATTTATTGTACATCCAAGGAATAAAAACATCGGGAAACATCAGTTTGAGAGTCATCCATCATCAGTCGGGGCTACAGAAATAATTTTTTCTCTCTGTGCGGCCCGGTACCAGATGACCCACGGCCCGGTACTGGGCCGGGGCCCGGGGGTTGGGGACCACTGGTTTACGGGACATTCTTGTGCTGCTGCCATCACCTTTAAAATAAACTAATGGGCTGGATTTTCCATTAAAAGGTAAAGTGTTTCACTTTCACCATTTGATATGTTTCCTGTGTTTAATTGTGAATTAAATAAGGTTGTATGAGACTCAATGAATCATTATACCATGGGATGAACATGTGCTGTGTATGTATTTTTTTTTTAAACCAGTGAGATATAAAATAAGACCTGAACTTGATTAGAATCCTGAGTATTTATGAGAAGTCAAACTTCAGGAAGATTAAACTCAGAACTGTTAAGGGTCTGAACTTCCAACCACCGTGAATGATTTCATTACTAATCACTTTCCGTGGGAATCATAAACACAAATCATTAATATAACAGAACACAAACCACGCCAGACCCCACCGACTTTAAGGTCTCACGTTTATGCTGACACACATATTTAAAAGCTGAAATTTATTCCTTAATAGGTTTTGAGAAGTAACAAATAAAGGGATATTCATGTTATCAAGTACCTGCTACAGAAGTATTGACTGTGTCCCAGTAGATTAAATGTCAGAATTTCACCTGATCTGAAAAATGCCTAAATCATTTGAGAAAAAGATGTTTCTTTACGTTGATGCACATAGAAACCTTCCTTTTTTTGTGTCAATATGTTAAAAATGTGCAATTCTGAAACATCTGATCCGTCAGAGAGGAGTTTCTGTTAATTTAGGGTGATAGTTTTCAGTGTTGTCCCCACTTAAATATGGAGTTCCTCAAGGCTCCATACTGGGTCCTGTTCCAATATCCTTCCTTTGGAGTACATTTAAAAAAACGCACCATCTCTCTTCATTGTTTTATAGATGATCCTTAAATCTATCTGCCAATAAAAGTAGTCATATCAAAAGTCAGACTCTTCTAAACCGTCTTGGAGATGCGTTATGAGTTATGGTTGGACTCTTACCGCTTTGATACGTATTCATGCTTATATAACATTTCATCTGGACTATTTTCATTCTTTGTATCTTGGTCTTGATCAGTCATCATTTATAGGCCGTAGGAAACGCAGCAGCTCATCCTCTGGCAGGAAAAATAAATCAATACACCTCCAGTACCGGCCTCTTTACACTGGCTTCCATCCACGTCAGGACCCATCTCAAGATTCAGCTTGTTTCTAGGAGGGTCGGATGCAAAGCCCGACCTACTCGCTTGACCTCCTGCAACACGGAGGTCTCGGTGGCTCCTGGATGCTCCCAGATCAAGCTCAAACCAGAGGTGATGGCCCCCCAAACAGTTTACCCTTTAATATGAGAGATGCCACCGCCCTCCACACGTTCATCGCCTCATGTTTTAGTGTCCATGGTTTAGTACATGTGTTATAGCCAGGGGGGAAAGTAAGCCAGTACGATCCGGTACTTCGTACCATCAAAAGATTCAGTGCCGGTACGCAGTACCGGGAAAAAAAACACCAATTACTGACAATAATCTTCACATACAGCCAGTTTCAAACTCTCAATCTCTCACACCAAAGATGGCAACACTGACCACTCAGCCATGACTCAGCTACACCTTCATTTGAACATACAGTTATATATATTTATCACAAACAGCGAGGAGAGGGAATAGCTATATGGAAATAGCTATATAATCTTGCTACACTAAGAGTCCCAACCTGTTTTTTCGTACGAATAATTAAAAAAATATTTGTACGATATAAATATTAGTAAAACCCCACTATTTGTGCTGAATAGCGAATAGTGTGAATAGCGTATTCCAGTTGTTACTTTGTCATTACAAATATGCTGTTAAATAATCACACGCCCAATAATCACAAATAAGATATTTGTGATTGGTTTTCATTCCTCGTTTCAGGAAAAAAAAGAAAAAAGCGCCAAAAATGTTGAAGTAACGTTTTTTTTTAATGTTTTAAGTGTTTTGCTTTGATGATAAAAATGCTTAAGAAGTTATCTTCCATTTCAATGCCCACATTGTAAGAGACATTTTCAGACATTTTACTCATCACCATCTCAATGTTCTGAAAATTCAAAGACAGAGACTTGTTAACTGTTCAGCTGCTGATGAATTTAACTGTAAATTTATTCTAATTTGAAACAAAACAAATTATGATTTTGAAAGTTTTGTCAACATTTACAAAATATTATTTGATAATCCTTGGTCTGGACTGGCCTTTATTTACACCATTTAAATATATCATTTGCTATAGGCCTAAAAATTGAATGCGTGTTCAGGGATGAAGAAGCTGGGGGTGGGAGGAGAACAAGCCATGAAGGTTGGGGTAGTAGTACCAGCAAGAACTTTAATCTACTTCACCCCTAGTTATAGCTTCAGTAACACTCCGGCCAGCGAGCCGTGTAGACGAACTCTGACTCGACTGACTGTAAACACGTAATCCTGCTTCAGAACTGGATCCCACTACGTTTGGTTCATGACGTACTGAACTGTTCGTGCTTCTCACACCTGGAATGCAACACCAAGCACGATGCGTGAACTTCCCACTCTGACCTCTTTCACCAAACATTTTAAATCATGGCTATTGGAGGAACAATACTGTTATCACAACCAGGCTTAAATTTGTGTAGTTTGTTTTAATGATAATTATCTGTTTTTTATTGTTTTTAGTGTTTTTTTTTTTTTTTTTTTTTACTGTTTTAATTCGTACGTACTAGGACAATGTACAATGCAACACACACTTTGTACTGTATGTTACACAACTTGGATACTCTCGGTACCATAATATTACCATTGCTGGTATTTCATTATCGTAATATGCATTTTTTTTGCTCAAGTCACTTTGGACTCAAGTCACTTAAAGATACAGTCCATACTGCTTTTAAATGCTGATAAAACTCTTCTGTTACTATGTATGTTTTATGTTTGTTCCTTTGCTTGATTGTATTGTTTGACTGAATTGTTTTTGTTTTCTGTGGGGACTGCGGGTGGAAACTGGCATTTCTGCTAAAACCCGGTGTATTTACACTGCTTAATGTAGTGTTCAGTTTGTTATGCATTGTCCCGTCTAAAATAAACTTAAACTTAACAGTGGCGAACCGTGAGCTACTACCGCTACTACACTCTACATTGATTGACAGGTCATCCGGCCATACAAGAGCTTCCTGTCCCCTCATAGCGAATGAGCGCCTGTGTTGGGACGGGACGAGCACGTCCGACCTTTTTGTCATGAGAAAAACGTAGGCAATTGTAGCAATCGCCCAGAAGATGGTGCCAATTTTTGTATAGCCAATGAAATGCTGAAAACAACGATGTAGGCCTTGAGATTGTATGTTCAACGGTTCAAAAGTTATGCCCATGGGAAATTATTGTTATAATTAAAATCTTTGTAAGACATAGTCTTACAAAAACGTGTGTAAAATACTCATTTTTTGTGGTATTGTTATCAAATTTGAACTTGCACTAGATAAGGCTTTATGCTGTGTTTTCAAGCCAATAAGACACAGATTCACTCATCTGCAGACATCTGATTACAAAACAAATTTCCGTCTGAAATAAAAACCTTCTATTTCAGTGTGTTCAAACTGAGATTACTGAATAATACTAGTAGTTACAGTGATTAGTAGTAGTAGTAGTAGTAGTAGTTACAGTTGGGGGAAGAACTTCAGAGTGTTACATTTCAAAAGAGACCTAAACCTTCTCTGTACTTCAAACAGTTCAAGAACAGCTTTCAATTTACTTTGGGTATGCCTTGGAATTTTGGGCGACTTTTACAGGAGTGGGAACAGGTTTTCAGCGTATTTTTCGGCAGTCTGTAAAGCGATAACTCCGATTTTTTGCTAAATCTATGATTAAAGTCGATCGCACAACAGCTCTTTCCCATTTTAGATGTTTTCCAGTTGCACAAACTGAAAGTCTACGCTGCCACTCAGTCTTTCTGCCACTCAGTCTTTTTGCCACTCAGTCTTTCTGACACTCAGTGGGCGAAACCTGCTGTGAAGTCGCATCTGTGACGTCATGTGCATTCCCTCTATTAAATTAAATGAGATAGAAATAAAAAAAAAAAATGATTGAATACTTTATTATTATTATCATTATTACATGTATTATTATTTTATTTTTTTTTAGGCTTTCTCTGAAGGCGTAGAAGGCCCTGAAGGTTCTGGTTCTGAACAAGACTCAGCTGAACGGTTCCCGCCCAAAACCCTTTCACACGCCGCCACCCGGAGAAACTCCTTCCTTGTGTTTCTCCCTCGTTTCTCAGCACAGGTTCGATTAAAAGCGTACGCTTTGTTCTGCCCCCCTGGGGCTTGTTCTGTTGCAGAGTGCCTACGTGTGTGTGCGTGTGCATGCATGTATGTGTGTGTGAGTGTGTGCGTGCATGCATGCATGTGTGTGTGAGTGTGTGAGTGTGTGAGTGTGTGAGTGCGAGGCAGGAGTCGAGAGTCTTTGAAGAGCGAGCGAGTGAAGGAAGGTGCCAGAAGCGGATAAACATAAGAATACCATGGGACAAAATAAACCCATGACGTTGAAGTTATTTTACTCCGAATGGGAAGGGTAATGAAAAGTTTAAGGAATATAAGAGCGGCGCTTTGAGACGAGGGTGAAACGATCTAAAGGAAACGAGGAGGTATAGATGTCTTTACTTCTACCTGCATGCATCACCACCCTCTTATGTGTCATCTGCATCTGCTATTGTAATGTCTAACATTGTTTAACTCAACATAAACACATTTATGCATTTAATACTGCACACAAGAGCAAGAAAATCTGCACTTCCAGTTCATAAGGAGGCTGCTGAAACGCTATCATATACAGTATCTGCTGCCAGGCTGCATGCGGCTGATGTAACGACTTGTAAGACTGCTGTTATTTACTGGGGATTCTACTCACACTATCTCCATAAAGTAGAACTTGCAGTTCGGTGCCGCACTCCCCGCCTGCGAGATGTCGGCAGCAACCAGGGAGTGATTAATAAAGCCGGGTGCATGTTTACACAGAGACGCGTGTTTATGCACAGGTGCGTCTAATACGACGTAGATGAGTCAACCTCTCGATTAAATCAGCGGTGTTGGGCCTCCCGCGGAGACTAAACTAAAACAGGAGGCCTTCGCGGCTCGCGGGCCCAGCGGGCGACGACAAACACATCACACGTATCAATCAAAAGAAGCGTCGGGAGAAGAACTTAAGACATCGGCAATTAACAGAAACAAACACAGTTATGCACCGATTAATCACATTTATGAAAGATTTCAGTTTTTCTTCAGTTTCCCTTTCAGATGGAAATCCAAGTCCTGCAAAGGCAAGGCAAGTTATTTGTATAGCACAATTCAACACAAGGTAATTCAAAGTGCTTTACATCAACATTAAAAGCTGCAAGACACAATTAAACAGTAAATAACAAATAAAATGAAATACAATGATAAGAAAAGAGTTCAAATAATAAAGAGCACAAGTTGTTAAAAAGTAAGGGCAGTAGAGTACAGCAGGTACATCTCATTCTTAAAATGGCAAGAATTACATTTCTATACGGTCAAAACGTACAAAGACCGGGTCAAATACAGTATTACAAAAGTAATCTGTACCGATTCGTGCGGTGAATCAAACCAATTTGACAAATCTATGTCACAATGCTTTCATTCAGGGCTTAACTTCGCGCGGTTTTCAAAAAGTATTTAATTTAAGAGTACGCTTAAATAACAAATAAAATGAAATGATAAGAAAAGAGGTAATAAAGTAATAAAAAGCACAAGTTGTTTGAAAATAAGGACAGTAGAGTACAGAAGGTAAGTATTTAATTTAAGAGTAGCTTCAGTAAACAGTAATGTTATTAGTAGGGCTGGGACTTTATCGCGTTAATTACGATTAATTAATTACAGAAAAATAACGCAACAAAAAAAAATAACGCATTTAATCACAATTTACTTTTGCACTCCAAACAGTGCGGAACGTTTCTCATTGCACGAGTTCCCGGTATAAATTTCCTGTAATACTGATGCACAGAACTCAACACGAGAAACAACAATGGAAACCGAAACTGATGGGAAGTCGTTGCTGGGTTCGGTGGGCGGAAATTTTATTTTTAAAAAAGTACTGAGTGGAAACCTGGATAAAAGCACAGTTGTGTGCAAATTGTGCAAAAAAGAACTTGCCGATCACCGGAGCTCTTCCAGCCTCCGCTACCACCTCAATGCCAAACATGTTGCAGCTAGCACAGACAATTTAGTTTTTTAAGCTCATTTATTTTTTAAGCTCATTTATGTGATATTAGGTGATTCAGTCATATACCAAAATCCATTTAAATTGAAAATGTTGCTTCTTGTGTCAAATATTGATATGCGATTAATTGCGATGAATTAATTACAAAGTCTCTAATTAATTAGATTAGATAATTAAATTTTTTTAATCGAGTCCCACCACTAGTTTTTAACCCTGATTTAAAGGAGCTGACAGTTGGAGCAGACCTCAGGTCTACAGGAAGTTTGTTCCACCGGTGAGGAGCAGAATAACTGAACGCTGCCTCACCTTGCTTGGTTCTGGTTCTGGAACCACAACAAACCAGATCCAGATGAAGCTCAGGGGTCTGGGAGCTTCATAGGGAACTAACAGATCAACCATGTATTCTGGTCCAAGACCATTCAGGTCTTTGTAGACCAGCAGGAAGGTTTTAAACTCTAGCCTTTGACTCACTGGAAGCCAGTGTAGTGATTTCATGACCGGTGTAATGTGGTCCAGTTTCCTTGTATTTGCAAATGCTGAGGATCCAGCAAGGATCCATGTAGGATGTACGGTAAAGGCAAAACTAAAAAAGAAAAAAGCAAAAGTCCAAATGTCCAGAGGCATCAGAGGGTAATCAGAAGGCAAAATCCAGGATCACAGGGTAAGAATTACACAGAAAGACATAAGGGTGCTAGGAAGGTTAGAGCAAAGACAAAGACTCCCTCCGGCAGCGGCCGCGGCCTCCAGAACTCTCGGGTCTCTACAAAAACCCATCATGAGCTTTTTTATTGCATCTCTGGACAGATCTTGGCTTAGGTTCGGCAGAATGGATTCAGAGTGTGTGAACGGCTATATTTAGCTCTCCACACATGTTCACCGGGTTTAAGGCCCCGTTTACACGTACCGGTAGCAAAAATGGTGGTGAATCCGTGCATCATTCGTTCTTTCCATTTTCAATTGGCAATCAAAAACCAAAACATGAAAAAGTGACTGGTTATTTTGTTTTTTGTTTTTTATTATAACACAAAAAACGTAAACAACGTCTGGTTTTTCATATTTCAATTTTAGGCACAGATCAAAAATACGAAATAGAAAAACGGGCCACATGAATGAATTTGATTTTAATATTTAATTGGTCGGGTTTACGTGACCCGGAAATGGCTCTGTACGCGGCGTAACCATGGCTACCATGGCGGCGCTGGAACAACTGATTAAGGATTATTTTTTAAAGATTGATTAAGGACTTGTTCCACAGCGGTTTGACGCACAAACACATTTCATGCATGTTGCAGCAGATAGGTCTCCTGCAAGGCTCAGGAATGAGCGTCAGAAGATTCTGTGCTCGGCATGATCTGAGGAGAAAAAGACGTATAGGCTATCAGACGCAGAGCTGGAGAGCGCTTTGATTCAATCTATTTATGAGGTTTTTATTCAGATGTCCACAGTATATTGCAAATATTATATATTATGTAGCAAACACTGACAGTGTAATCCCGTGACAGACGGGCCCATCATCACCGCCATGGTTGCCATGGTTACCCAAACTGCCGCGTACCATGGATGTAGGACATTTCCGGGTCACGTAAACCCGACCAATTAAATATTAAAATCGAATTCATTCCTGTGGCCCGTTTTTCTATTTCGTATTTTTGATCTGTGCCTAAAATTTAAATATGAAAAAACAGACGTTTTTGCAATCGGTGTGTGCATTTGTGAATTTTGTCCTGTGCATTTGTGAAACGGTGTGTGCATTTGCGAATTATGAGACTGTTCTAGATCCATACGTTTTCTAGTGATTCTGGAGACAGAAGAACATAACAGCACATATTTCTACTTAATTGTGGAGTAGGTGGCTAATAACTCCTGCCTTTGATCAGAGGGGATCGGAAACACAGGTGGGAACAATCGGGAGAGATTACAATCAGGGAAGTCAAACTAGAACTAAGAAACAGACTTTCAAACTAAAGATAAAGCTAAACAAAAACAGAGGATTTACCAGAATCCAGGAGAAAAAAACATAAAGCCTGACACTATAACGGGATAATGGAAGAGAAGATATAAAGAACGAATGAACACATGGAGGACAAACCGCTGCAGGCTTCCACATTTCTGCTGATGTCAAGAATCACCTCCATAACGTCATTTATATCACTTCAGTAGGAAAAAGCTGAGACATTAGCGCTGAGAGGGAGCAGACGATGTTAAGGTTTAGCTTTAAACTCTTCCGTTTCACACATTATACGGCTTTTGTGGCTCAGAAACATCCAGTTCTATCTGGCCTGTGTGACGACACTTGACAGTGTCTGGTCAGATGTTTTTAACTCAATATTCAAATTTAACGGTGAATAAAATGTAATTGTTTTGTAATTGTCACATCTGGGATAAAGGTCTGTGAACTGCAGTAAAACACAGACGTGAATGCGCTGAACTAAATGCAGACGCCGGGGTGTGATTTTAAATTACTGCAGGTCCAGAGGTCATTTCAGTCCAGTGCAAATGGTACATTAGTGTGAGTTTAATGCATTTCCTAACACATGGAGACATCCCACACACTGTTCCTGGTAATATTAACCCTTATTAAAGCTTATGTAGAGTGCTGTCTACATAAAATTAATATTTATTGTGCAATCCTGTGTGCAGATGGATCATTGCAGTGTGGAAACACACATGCACACACAAAAAGGGATGTGGCTAACAGAAGATCTGTTAGGAGCTCTGATTTTTCCCGGTTTACCTGATCCAGGTGACACTTGGTGCGCTTCTATAAGGACTTTAAGTTCCCTGGCAGTGCTCAGGGAACCTGCTGCTTCACTGGTTCATCAGGATACTTCACTCCATGTGACTTCAATAAACTGGAGGACGCCAGCGATGAAGCGGGTCAAGTGTAGCTCGTGGGCATCGTTGTAATTTGCAGCTCCACCCATCTCCAGCAATAATACTCTCAGCCTCTTTAAGAGCTTGTTTTATACGCGAGTCCATCAGTTAAGCAGCTTCTGCGCTGCCGCTCATGCACAACTACGGACTTTAATTATGCCCGTCGGTCCATCTTCTGATATTTGACTGACTGATTCAGAGCAGAAGTGGGTTTTTTTTTTTTACAGAGTAGCAGCAGCGATTATTAGTGTCTTCCTTGTGTTTCTTACAGAGTTCTCCGTTTTCAGAGTACAGGTTTACTCGTAATTCCTAGAGGATCCACATGTAGATCTGGAGGACGGGTCTTCTGCTACCAGTTTAGTAAACCTCTAGTTAGTGTTTATTAAGCCTCTTGTTAGTGTTTAGTAAACCTCTAGTTAATGTTTAGAAAAGCCTCTAGTTAGTTTTTAGTAAAGCCTCTAGGTAGTGTTTAGTAAAGCCTCTTGTTAGTGTTTAGTAAACCTCTAGTTAATGTTGTTTTGGGAGAAATCTCACTTTAGGCTCGGGAGCGGTCGGCTGTGCAAAAATGAATCAGACACACACTCGCTTTTGCTATAAGATATGAATACATTTATTAGCAAACAAGCAGTGCACACAAAAAGACTCACACACAACTGCCCTTTGCTAGGATAACTGTGTCAGGCTATCCCCCGCAAATGGCAGAGCAACAAACAATTACCCAGGGGCTAGGCTTTGATACTCTTACCTCGACACAAGAGACTGGAGAGCCGAAACAGTCCTGGCGAAGAGCAGCCATAAACCCGCTGGGCGTCGTGCGCTAGACCCGCAGCTGACTCTAAACCCGGACTTCCGGCTCTCGCGTCTTCATACCTTTCTACTCAGCACCTTGCGGAGGGGGTTGCCCCTTCAACCCCCGCCTGCCAGTTCTCACACTAAGGCTTGGTCTTGGTTCACACGGGAGTTCTCCCGTGTGAACAAGCGCTTCTCTCACAGTTACAATAATACTAAACAGCAGGTGCAGACTGTGTTTTGGGAATCCAGGACATTTCAGGACACAAAAACATATTTTTTCTCACTTCAAATGTTTAGAAAAGCCTCTAGTTAGTGTTTAGTATGCCTCTTGTTAGTGTTTAGTAAAGTCTCTGGTTGGTTTTTAGTAAACCCCATAGTTAGTGTTTAGTAAAACCTCTAGATAGTGTTTAGTAAAGCCTCTAGTTGGTGTTCGGTAAAACCTCTAGTTAGTGTTTATTAAGCCTTAAGTTAGTGTTTAGCAAACCTCTAGTTACCGTATGTTCCACACCATAAGGCCCATCGATTTGGTTCTTTATCGATTGTCATTTGGAAAAAAAGGACAAAAATGAGGCAAATGCTAATATGATAGGCAGTGTTTCTTAGTTAATTAGTTACCTGCAGTATTATTAGCCAAGCACATGTTGTGTTTCTGCTGCTGGGTTGACAATTACTGACGTTGGTCCGGAGCCGATCGAAAACGCAACATTCATGGATTGTTATTGCTTCCGTGTGCACAAATGTTTTTGCATGTTAGTAGATATTTCCTCCTTTTGATGAAATATTCATTTGGCAAGTATTGAAAGTTGCCATGCTGCCTTTTTTTACTACTAAAAAGGGAATCTTTTATAAAATTTGCAAACGATTCCAAGGAATTGAAACACTGGGAACCGGTTCTGAACAAGAAGCGGTTCTTTATTCCCATCCCTTTCCTTGGCTGCAGAGTCCTGAAAACTTCTGATAGCGGTCGATGACCTCGGATTCAGAGAACAAAAAGATGAGGTTTTTGCTTCGGTTAAACAAAAAGAGCCACAATCAAACAGAGACGTCCTCCTTTGTCTGCATTTTGCTGTTTTACCACTTCAATTCAACACAAACAGCTCCAACTGCAGAAATTAAGATAAAGAAAGAAAAACATCAAGGGAGAAATAAGGGTGAAGTAGGAGCCATTGATGCAGAAAAGGAGCCATCAGCTCGGTGTCCCCTTCAGTCCCCTTAAAGAGGTTGCTGGTGGAGCTAATGGTCCTCGTGAGGTATCCGTGGAGACGCGTGGATGAGAGTCGTTGTGCAGAGAAGCAGCTGGAAGGAACTGCCCAGATTTCCCCGTTACCTTTGGTAGGTTTGAGAAAACAGAAGTAAATCTGTCAAGGAAAGAGGCGGGTGGACCGCAGGTTTCACTAACATCCTGATCAGGTGACCCCCAATATCAAGGCGGGGGGCCCAAGACTAGGTCCACTCTGAGGTTGGTGTTGATCCGCCTCCCACCCTGTTGCCACGGGAGACCAGACACTGTGCTGGATTCATCCTTGTATTCAACTGTTTTATGAAAACCAGTCCTCTAATTTAACCCTTGTACTGTCTTTGGGTCAAAATGACCTAATTCTCTCATTCCTTCTTCCCTTCCTTCTCCCTTCCTTCTTTCCTTCCTTCCTCCCTTCCTTCCTTCTTTTCTCCCTTCGTACATTCTTTCCTTGTTTTCTCTTTTCCTTCATTCATTCTTTTTTCCCTTCCTTCCTTCCTTCCTTCCTTCCTTCCTTCCTTCCTTCCTTCCTTCCTTCCTTCCTTCCTTCCTTCCTTCCTTCCTTCTTTTTTCCCTTCCTTCCTTCCTTCCTTCCTCCCTCCCTTCCTTCCTTCTTTCCTCCCTTCCTTCCTTCTTTTTTCCCTTCCTTCCTTCCTTCCTTCCTTCCTTCCTTCCTTCCTTCCTTCCTTCCTTCCTTCCTTCCTTCCTTCCTTCCTTCCTTCCTTCCTTCCTTCCTTCCTTCCTTCTTTTCTCCATTCCTTCCTTCTTTTCCCCCTTCCTTCCTTCCTTCCTTCATTCTTTTTCCCCTTCCTTCCTTCCTTCCTTCCTTCCTTCCTTCCTTCCTTCCTTCCTTCCTTCCTTCCTTCCTTCCTTCCTTCCTTCCTTCCTTCCTTCCTTCCTTCCTTCCTTCCTTCCTTCCCTCATTCCTTCCTTCATTCCTTACTTCCTTTCTTCTTTTCTCCATTCCTTCCTTCTTTCCCCCCTTCTTTCCTTCCTTCCTTCTTTTCACCCTCCCTTCTTTCCTTCCTTCCTTCTTTTCTCCCTACCTTCCTTCCTTCCTTCTTTTTTCCCTTCCTTCCTTCCTTCTTTTCTCCCTTCCTTCCTTCTTTCCTCCCTTCCTTTCTTCTTTTCGACATTCGGTGGACATTGTGTTTCCTCTTCTCGATTACTCTCCTCTTCTTCTCTCACCGTTTGTTTTCATTTTGCCACCGCTTTCTTGTATCCGTTCTGCACATGTGCAGTAAGATGGACTGATCTTATGTAGGCAGTACTGGAGTTGAGGGGGGATGAAATAAAAACAGTCCAAATCATCCCCCTGTAAAACTGCCATCCCCCCATTCCATCCCTTATGTCATTTCATCAATGAATGTGGTTTTACTGCTATTTCAACATTTAGAGTCATCACCAGAAAAATGTGACAATTTTCACCTGTTTCAGGTACATTTTCATTTGAAATAATTAGGAAAATCTACCAGTGGGACAAGATTTATCTTCTTATTACAAGCAAAAAAATCTTGTTCCACTGGCAGATTTTTCTACTTATTTCAAGTGAAAATCTACTTGAAACAGGTGAAAATTGTGTTTTTTTCCAGTAATGACTCTTGTTTTAAATGTAATGAGATTTCTTTTACTAAAATGAGACATTTTAACTAGAAATAAGACAAATATTCTTGTTAAGATTTTGAGTTTTTGCAGTGATCCATTTTACTTATCCTGTGAAGGACAGAGTCATATTGATGAGTTCAGAAAAGTGTTTTTTATTGTTGTGTTTTGATGTATTTGATGTAAGCCCAGTGGATATTTAAAGCTTACAGAAGGCTGCATTTAACTGCTGCTATGTCATTCCTGCAGTATTTCTGCAGCTGTTTTGGTCAGTGCTATTATTTGTAATATATTATATTATTTGTAATCAGCACAAATTATCTGTCCCCATATGATAAAATCCACCATCCCCCCTGATCTTTTTTACAACTCGAGTACTGTATGTAGGGGACACTGAAGGGGGTTGGGGGCAACACACACATAATTCATACTGCTGGCATTTTAGCGAGAGGATTTTAATCATAAATATAACAAATATGCGCAAATAAGTAATAACCACATTAACCATACGTGTATGAGGATTTTACGGGGCCCCTCAGGAACTTGGGGCTGCTGGATTCATCCTTGTATTCAACTGTTTTATGAAAACCAGTCCTCTAATTTAACCCTTGTACTGTCTTTGGGTCAAAATGAATTAATTCTCCTGTTCCTTCTTTCCTCCTGCTCTCTCCTTCCTTCTCCCTTCCTCTTTTCTCCATTCCTTCCTTCTTTCCTCCCTTCCTTGTTTCTTTCCTCCCCTCGTACATTATTTCCTTGTTTTCTCTTTTCCTTCCTTCTTTCTTTTCGCCCTTCCTTCCTTTTTTCTATCCTTCCTTCCTTCCTTCTTTCCTCCCTTCTTTCCTTCTTTCCTTCCTTCCTTCCTTCCTTTTTTCCTTCCTTCCTTCTTTCCTCCCTTCTTTCCTTCCTTCCTTCCTTCTTTTCTCCCTTCCTTCTTTTATCCCTTCCTTCCTTCCTTCTTTTTTCCCTTCCTTCCTTCTTTTCGCCCTTCCTTCCTTTTTTCTATCCTTCCTTCCTTCCTTCCTTCCTTCCTTCCTTCCTTCCTTCCTTCCTTCTTTTTCCCTTCCTTCCTTCCTTCCTTCCTCCCTTCCTTCCTTCCTTCCTTCTTTTTCCCTTCCTTCCTTCCTTCCTTCCTTCCTTCCTTCCTTCCTTCCTTCCTTCCTTCCTTCCTTCCTTCCTTCCTTCCTTCCTTCCTTCCTTTTCCCTTCCTTCCTTCCTTCCTTCCTTCCTTCCTTCCTTCCTTCCTTCCTTCCTTCCTTCCTTCCTTCCTTCCTTCCTTCCTTCCTTCCTTCCTTCCTTCCTTCCTTCCTTCCTTCCTTCACACATAATTTATACTGCTGGCATTTTAGCGAGAGGATTTTAATCATAAATATAACTAATATGCACAAATAAGTAATAACCACATTAACCATACGTGTATGAGGATTTTACGGGGCCCCTCAGGAAATTTTTGCCCCGGGCAGCCGCCTAGTTTTGCCTAATGGTAATTTCCCCCCCGGTTGCATCAGGTTTAAATAGGGTCCTTTAGTCGTAGCTCTAGCGCGGCCGACTCTCGTGGCCTTTATGGCTTTATAAACGCACACATGTACTTATAAACAAGACGAGCCGACGTGACACGCAGACTCCCGGAAGGTGAATCCTAATGACTTTGACTTTGGCGATGGAGCCACTTTTCATTGACTGATACTGTGAAATATCCATTTTTGGTTTTAATTAAATGTCACTGGGACGGTTTCGGGACTTCACAGGCGGGGATCAGCTGACAGTTATTTTAGCAGCACAATGGAAGCGCACGGTTGCCTACGGAGCTCATAACGCCTCAGAAAGCCTTTAATAGGTTGCCAGGTTTACTTCAAAATAAAGCTCGCTGCGGCATAGTCGTCCTCTTACTCTTCGTGATGTTCCATCAGGAAACAATCGGTTGGTTATCCTTTTTCTTTCTCCAGTCCTCCAGTCCTCCAGTCCATCCTTCCTTCCTTCCTTCCTTCCTTCCTTCCTTCCTTCCTTCCTTCCTTCCTTCCTTCCTTCCTTCCTTCCTTCCTTCCTTCTTTTCCCTTCTTTGCTTCCTTCCTTCCTTCTTTTTCCCTTCTTTCCTTCCTTCCTTCCTTCCTTCCTTCCTTCCTTCTTTTTCCCTTCTTTGCTTCCTTCCTTCCTTCTTTTTCCCTTCTTTCCTTCTTCCTTCCTTCCTTCCTTCTTTTCTCCCTTCCTTCCTTCTTTTATCCCTTCCTTCCTTCTTTTCTCCCTTCCTTCCTTCCTTCCTTCCTTCCTTCCTTCCTTCCTTCCTTCCTTCCTTCCTTCCTTCCTTCCTTCCTTCTTTTTTCCCTTCCTTTCTTCTTTCCTCCCTTCTTTCCTTCTTTCATCCCTTCTTTCCTTCCTTCCTTCTTTTCTCCTTTCCTTCCTTCTTTTCTCCATTCCTTCCTTCCTTCCTTCCTTCCTTCCTTCCTTCCTTCCTTCCTTCCTACCTTCCTTCCTTCTTTTCTCCATTCCTTCCTTCTTTCCTTCATTCCTTCCTTCCTTCCTTCCATCCTTCCTTCCTTCCTTCCTTCCTTCCTTCCTTCTCTTTTCTCCTTCCTTCCTTCTGTCCTTCCTTCTTTCCTCCCTTCACTCCTTCCATCCTTCATTCTCCCTTTCTCCCTTCTTTCTTCCTTCCTACCTTCCTCCTTCCATCCTTCCTTCCCCCTTCTTTCCTTCCTTCCCTTCCTTCTTTTTCCCTCCTTCCTTCCTTCCTTCCTTCCTTCCTTCCTTCCTTCCTCCTCTCCTTCCTTCCTTCTTTATCCCTTCCTTCCTTCTTTACTCCCTTCCTTCCTTCCTTCCTTCCTTCAATTTTCCCTTCCTTTCTTCTTTCCTCCCTTCTTTCCTTCTTTCATCCCTTCTTTCCTTCCTTCCTTCTTTCTCCTTTCCTTCCTTCTTTTCTCCATTCCTTCCTTCATTCCTCCTCTCTTTCCTTCCTTCCTTCTTTTCTCCCTTCCTTCCTTCCTTCCTTCCTTCCTTCCTTCCATCCTTCCTTCCTTCCTTCCTTCACCCTTCTTTCCTTCCTTCCTTCCTTCTTTTTTCCCTTCCTTCCTTCCTTCCTTCCTTCCTTCTTCCTTCCTTCCTTCTTCCTTCCTTCCTTCCTTCCTTCCTTCCTTCCTTCCTTCCTTCCTTCCTTCCTTCCTTCCTTCCTTCCTTCCTTCCTTCCTTCCTTCCTTCTTTCCTTCCTTCCTTCCATCCTTCCTTCCTTCCTTCCTTCCTTCTTTTCTCCCTTCCTCCCTTCTTTCCTTCCTTCCTTCCTTCCTTCCTTCTTTCCTCCTTCTCTCCTTCCTTCCTTCCTTCCTTCCTTCCTTCCTTCCTTCTTTCCTCCCTTCCTCCCTTCTTTCCTCCCTTCCTTCCTTCCTTCCATCCTTCCTTTCTTCTTTCCTTCCTCATTCCTTCTTTTCTCCATTCCTTCCTTCTTTCCTCCCTTCTTTCCTTCCTTCTTCTTTTCTCCCTTCCTTCCTTCTTTTCTCCCTTCCTTCCTTCTTTATCCCTTCCTTCCTTCTTTTCTCCCTTCCTTACTTCTTTTCTCCCTTCCTTCCTTCTTCCTTCCTTCTTCCCTCCTTCCTTCTTTTTCCCTTATTTCCTTCCTTCCCTTCCTTCTTTTATCCCTTCCTTCCTTCTTTTCTCCCTTCCTTCCTTTATTCCTTCTTTTCTCAATTCCTTCCTTCTTTCCTCCCTTCTTTCCTTCCTTCCTTCTTTTCTCCCTTCCTTCCTTCTTTTCTCCCTTCCTTCCTTCTTTTATCCCTTCCTTCCTTCTTTTCTCCCTTCCTTCCTTCTTTTCTCCCTTCCTTACTTTTTTCTCCCTTCCTTCCTTCTTTCCTTCCTTCTTCCCTCCTTCCTTCTTTTCCCTTATTTCCTTCCTTCCCTTCCTTCTTTTCTCCATTCCTTCCTTCTTTCCTCCCTTCCTTCCTTCTTTCCTACCTTCCTTCCTTCTTTTCTCCATTCCTTCCTTCTTTCCTTCCTTCCTTCCTTCCTTCCTTCCTTCCTTCCTTCCTTCTTCCTTCTTTTCTCCCTTCCTTCCTTCTTTCCTTCCTTCTTTCCTCCCTTCTCTCCTTCCTTCCTTCTTTTCTCCCTTTCTCCCTTCTTTCTTTCTTCCTTCCTTCCTTCCTTCCTTCCTTCCCCCTTCTTTCCTTCCTTCCTTCCTTCTTTTTTCCCTTCCTTCCTTCCTTCCTTCCTTCCTTCCTTCCTTCCTTCTTCCTTCCTTCCTTCCTTCCTTCCTTCTCT